>NW_009258484.1:4092826-4180705 GCF_000687185.1 Egretta garzetta | reverse complement strand
AAAGTGAGTTTGGGAAATATAACTGAGATCTCTCAAATTCTTTGCTTGGAGAAAAAGTTATTCATATTTTCTTCCTTTTCTGAATTACTATATTATCATCTAATAATGCGATGAAGATAATCATCTGATTGATAATGATTTTTATTCTGTTTGGTCACTGTTTCTGTGAACAACATGGATATCTGCAGTCAGAAAAGTGGTATTTGTAGCAGTAAAAACTAAATTATCCTTGACTGATGTTGATTTCTGCGTTATCAGCTGATGCTATTCCTCATGAGTGTGTGTGTGTGTGTGTTTGGGAATGACTGTAATTTTCATTATACTCCCACCTGTCATAAATTTGTATCATCTCATAACAGAATTACAAATTCTGCTTTCTCAACTATCTAGCGGTTCACCATAACTCATTTTGGATACTGGGTATCTGACGAGCAAAATCTAAGATAATAGTTAACCTTTTTCTCACTTTTCCCTTATCTAATTTTTATTCCTGCATTCGCCTATACTTTACAGCTTATTCTAATTACTTTTAAAGCTGTCATTGCTCATTTCTTACTGTTGTCACTTGAGGATTAATTGGTTCACAAGCCACTGCCCATCCACATTTCACTGGCAATAACTTCAGTAACTCTGTAGGATTTACAGCCCCATCTGCTACGTACAGATCATAGACACATAGAGTCATAGAACAGCCCAGGTTGGAAAGGACCACAAAAGATCACCTGGTCCAGCCTTTTGCAGGAAAGGGAGCCTAGATGAGATTATCCAGCACCCTGTCCAATCACACCTTGAAAACCTCCAGTGATGGGGCCTCTAGCACATCCCTGGGGAGGTTGTTCCAGTGATTGAGTGTCCTCACTGTAAAAAATTTCTTTCTTCTTTTGAAATGAAACCTCCCGTGGTGCAACTTGTACCCATTGCACCTTGTCCTCTCCATGCGACTCCTTTGTGAAGAGAGAGCCCCTGTCCCCTTTGTAGCTTCCCTTTAAGCACTGGAATACTGGGATGTGGCCCCCCCAAGACTTCTCTTTTCATTCAGTCTTTCCTCATAGGGCAAGCTCTCCATCCCTTTTATCATCTTCGTGGCCCTCCTTTGGACTCTCTCCAGTCTGCCTGTATCTTGGATTGTGAGGACCAGAACTGGACACAGGTCTCTGGGTGCAGCCTGACAAGCGCTGAGTAAAGTGGAATGATCACGTCTCTGTCCTGCCAGTAACGCCCTTGCAAATGCAGCCTAGGATCCAGTTTGCCTTTATTGCTGCAGAGGTGCATTGCTGCCCCCTGTTCAGCTTGTTGTCCACCAGGACCCCCAGGTCCCTTTCAGCAAGGTGCTCCCCAGCCACACAGATCCTAGCCTGTACTGGGCTCTTTGGTTATGTTGTCCAAGGTGCAGGATCTTGAGCTTGCCTTTGTTAAACTTCATACAGCTCTTGCTAGCCTTCTGACGTATCCAGCTTACCACCCGGTTTGGTGACATCAGCAAACCTGTTGGGCCTTTCTTGTAGATTGCTTTTTGCTTTGTCACTTTTTGCTATTGGTGATGTGGTACTCATGCCAGGCGTCTGTGGCTTCCCTGGAAATGCTTCCTAGAGAAACCTGCTGTGAAACCGTATGTGAACTGTTCAAGAGTCTGGTTGCAAAGGTGTTACTGGCTGTAACTGTGTTACTGGCACGAAGTCAGTAACAAATTTAGATGAGGAAGGGACAGAGAACTTCCAAAGATGCCTTCTTCAGCCATCAGTTCTAGAGATGTCAAAGCAAACCTGTGCCCTCCCTCCCTCCCTACAGGTGGGCTGTGGTTTTGGTCACTGTCCCGTTGTGAGACATGGTACAAAGGTATGCAAGGCTAGGGTCTGGTCTTGTGTGCTCACTGCAGAGCTCTGGGGATTTTGAGGAACTCGTTGGTTATTCAATGATTTACATGTGCTTTACAATTACTTGAAGATCTGTAGACCTCCTGACATTTCATCAATAGATGTTAGGCATGGAAATGTGAATGCACATAGAGGGTGGATTCACTGATCCTGGGCAGAATACATGACTTAACATTCCTGATTTGTCAACATATCTACAGCACCTGGGACTGACTGGATATTTGTTCTTCACTTTTTTTAAATTGTTGTCACCTATTAGGTGTCCCAAAGGATCCAGAACAATAGAAACTTCATATAGTATTAGCAAAGAATGCACATCTTATCTGCATTCTTAATATATTAGAATAAAACTGGAAAACAATCTCACTTTTTCTGTTTCATACTCATTCATTCAATAACTACTGAGGCTTCTTTTAATAGAGCTTGATGTTTCCATAGTTGCCTTCCTTTCCTCCTCCTTTTGTGCAATAAATCACTATTATAACGATGTCAGATCACAGCAGCTCTGGAAAACATGTGCATTGGGAAGCAAAGAAAAATGGCAGATTTACTGTTTCTGATGTTCTGCACAATTCATTAGCAAGCTGGACTGAAATGCTAGGAGTGGAAACATAATGCAATGAAAATTTAATCAAAAACTTGCTCCAAAGCCATGATAAAGGTAAACTGGAAATAGTAGTTGGGAAGACAGGAGCAACTGGTTGCTTTTGCAGAAGGAAGCAGTTCATACGCAGAAATGTGCAGTTTTTCAGGTTTCGCCTCCCTGACCCCACATGTCTGGTAGGTAGAGCTGAAACTTTGGCCTTCCTTTGCACCCTGAGATCCTTTCCACTGCCTGGAGTCCACAGGGGATTTACACCTAAGAGAGGCATTGCAGCCAAGGCATTCAGCCTTCCTAGGACACATTCTGGCACATTCACAGTCTGCTAAATATAGAATTATGTTTCTTGTATCTGGGCCTTAAGTTTGCCAAAACAGGCTTAAGGGGAGTCAGAATTATCTTTTATCTAAATTTGTTAGGTTGTCTGATTAAATGCTAAACAATCTAATCCCAAAGGCCCAGTGAGGATCAGAGGATATCTGCCAAGTGGAAACGCCCACAACCTGCCAAGTGGAGATGGAGCCCACCACCCCAGCTGTTCCCCAAGGCCATCCCAGGGAAACGATTCAGCCAGTGTCCCCAGTGGGAAACTGCCAACGGGATTCAAGGAAAGAATCTCTCCCCCAGAAAGCCATGCAAAATAAAGAGGGTTATTGCCTAGAGGGGAATAGGACTTGCTACTGGATGCAGGGGCAAGAGAATTTGGGGAGACTGTAAAACTCATTATAGGATATTTTAAGGGAATTGTGAGAATCTGTGAAAATTATGATTAGGCAAAGGACCAAAAGTGGGGAAAGGGAGGGACCAAAGTGAACAAGGGAGAAATAAATGAGAAAATAGAGGGGAAAAGGAGATAGATAAAATGTGCTGGTCACATGTAAACAAGGCTGCTGGTCTGGATGCCTCTCTAGCTAGGCAGCCTTCTTATCAAACTATTCCGCTTTTCTGCATGTACACGCTCTCTGTTCAGTGTGTGTGCCTGTATGTGCATGTCTGCATGATCCACTAACAAAATGCAAATTGGAGTAGCTGGAGACCAGTGTAAGAGGTCCAAGCACCAGTCAATAGGGAGGGACTGCAGGTCTGAGGGGCTGCTTGGTGTCAAAACCAGGAGGTGACCAGGCAGTGAAAGACTGAGGCTGGAGGGACCCAGGGTCCAAGGACAGCTGTTGGGGACACATATGGGGAGGGGTGGGGTTGTGTGCGCACGTGTGTGACCACAGGGAATATCTGCTCAGAATCCCTACGGCCAGACCTGGGGATGCAGGTAGAGTCAGCCAGCAGCAATAGGAGAAAGCCCCCAGGTCCTCAGCTTCACTGGATCCTGCAATCTCCGACAAAATTCAAAAGCCAGAATCTATGTATATTTATGAATGTTTAATGCGCATTGCAATTTTCCGTCAATTTGATATTAAAGCAACAAACATAAATTCAGAAAGCCTCTGTAATCAAAGGCAGTGTTGGAGGACAACTTATTTCATTTGATGTTAGTCTACAGTAGTTCGTATGCTAAAATTATATTTAAGCATATCATACTGAGATTAGCTTTTAAATAGTAATTAGATACTCACACTTTTGAACATAACACCTTGCTCTCTGCCTATTTATAACTTCAGTTTGGAGTCTGCAAAAGAAGTAAACTAAAATTTTCATAATCACCTCATGTAGACTTCAACATTCCGAGAAAGCTGGAACTTGACTAAATGGCTGCAAAATTATATATTCTATTTGTAACTCATTGTCAGAATTGGATGCTTTACATTGCCAAGGACCACCAGAAACATTTTTCTGTAATCTTCAAAGTCACCTGGAAAGTCTTTGTAAAACTGAAACATGTTCAGCTGCCTGATATGCCAGCTAGAGAGAGGAATTCATATTTTGTTCTGGATTTCTTGAAATAAACTGAGTGAATTCAGAGATGCAGCAGACACATAGACCCCATACAAAACCAGGGCACTGAGTTTATGAAATGGCTGCTGTTCTCCCTCCTGATCATATACTGTTATTATCTCTATTTGCCAGGACATTTTTGCCATTTTGAGTTAAACTCACTTTCAGTTTTCTGACAGATGTAAATACCTTCCTTTTACCATCTTGGCTCCAAGGCTTTCAACATCTAAAGCTGTTTTTAAAAGTGCATGGAAGATACTCATTGCTTCCTGTAACACATTACACTTCTAGACGTTATCATTTGAAGTTTTCACCAATATGAGGGGACCAGCTATTTGCACGATAATTCTGCCTTGTGTTTAATGATGAGTGTGATTGCCCTCATTGTCTTTGTGAATAGTATTAATATTTTTGAGACCTACAAGTGAAAACTAAAGACCTGCATAGATTTTTGTTTGATTGCCATTACTTTGAACTATCATTTAGGCAATATCCTTTTGTTTAGAAATAAGTAGCCCAATGCAGTGTGTTCCGGGATTCTGGCAGCAGCCAGGAAAACCCGCTGTTTTGTTGTGAATTTTATTATGCTTGTGAAATTATCACAAGCTTTGTTAAAGATGGCAAAATCCCCTGCTGTTAGGACATCAGCTACTATATAAGAGATGAGCAATACAGGGAACATGTACTCAAGTAGGATTTTTAGCAGGTACTTGAACATGCGATGAGAACAAGACATGCACATGCAATATTTCTTCCTAGTGCACTCCGAGCTTCCAACTGTTGGAGCTCCAGGGACCTCCTTAAGCTGATGTGGGTTCTGTGTAGTTAGGAATCCTCTGGTTTTCCATCCATGAAATTGTCTCTCTCAACCCATACGAACTGTTGTTATCCTCAGCAACCTGAAGCAAGGAGTTCAGAGATTTACTGCATTTTCGATGAAGAACTCCCTGCATGACTGGCGCCTAATCACGGCTGAGGGACACCAAGCTTTTCCAGCTACTGTCACCCAGAACAGGAAAAACACCATAACAGAGCATCCTATGCAATTTCTGACGTACTACCATTCCACTGGATACTGCACACTAAAAATCATGCAGTTCTTGGAAATCTTTGCAAATTTGCTGTTTCACCACCAGTTCAAGAAAGCTGATGACTTTATAAACAGTTTGCTTTTAATTTTTTGACTGTGCTTCATCTTCCAGTGCTCTGGAAGGCATTCCTTCACCAAGCACTGACTCTCAGCATAACTGAATGCATGAGGTGCATATTTAATTTGAAAAAAGCAGAAATACATAACACATTCCAAGACCAAGAATTTTGCCACTTTGGTCTGTAGTTTTTATTTGTTTCTATGTTTTTGCTGCATCCTTTAGTTTGACATGACTTGCAGATACGTGTGCTAAATCTGAGTTTGCTTTGGCCAGCCACAGCAATTCTACAGTATTTGGGCCTTAAAATTAGTCCTTCACACAATCTATTTCTGTGCTTTTTTTTTCCTTCTGCAAATTCTTTAAATGTTGCTCATAACTTTTTTGCCTTTTGCAGAGCCAGACTCACAAACCAGCAGTGCGCTTTGCTGCCAGCCATGTTGTCCTCATCCTTGACATGGTCTTGTCTCCTCTTGGCTGACTTCAGAGTTTGCAAGATAACCAGCAGTCTTCAGAAAACAAATTTTTACAAAAAGAAAAAAGGAAAAACTACATCTGCTTGTGCTCACATGTCAGACTTCTTTGTCAGCCACAGTCCTCTCTTTCCAGGTCAATCCTGTCCTATGGACTGTCCAAAGGCTAGAGAACTTACAGCTTCTAAACCCCTGGTCATCTTGCCAAAAGCTGGGCAACCCAGGAATCTGGCTGCCCTGGACACCTGGAAGCCTCATATTCCTCAGCTAGCCAGTGTCTTAAACTTGCTATTTCCAGAAAAAGGTATTGCACTACCTTAGCTCTTCCAAAAATCTCTTACCGAATTTTTGGGAAAATGTGTTGAGGATTAGTCACATCTGGAAACTGCTGGTAAACTAACAGAAGTTAGTTAGGCTTTTTTTTGGCCAGCTGTGTCATGCGTATAGTTTCAGTTGTTTACAGTACTGAGATTTGTATCTAAGTCACTACCCCAGATGGTCGGCAGTGAAGAACAAGCACTGTTGTGCCATAATGTAGCTGCTGTACGTTAGATGTCTCCAAAAGGACAAGAACAACCATGCTCTGATGTGCCTGTTTCTTTTGGCCAACCATACAGGGAGCCAGACAACGCAGACGTGTACATTTCATTAGGTGAATCCCACCATTACTTCTCACGTTCAGCCCAGGACATGACCTTAGTATGTTACAGTAGTCACTTCCAAACAGAAGGACCCTGACATATCACAGTGCCTCTTGATCTTATTTGTATCTTTGCCATGAGCGCACAGTGGTAACAGGAAGGTGTGTTATCATGTATGAGATAGCATCTAAGTGTGCTACGGTCCATTTAGTTGGGGAGTAATGTTAAGCTTGTTTGGAGAACAGCCAGAAAAATATTTTCTTTACATTTCCCCAGCAGCTTGCTGTTTTCTTATCTGCATTATCATAAATCTATAGAAAGCCCTTTATAGAATAATACACAATAAGGACAATAGATATTATCTAAAATAGCACAATGAGAGTGAAGCACAGAAGATGGTTTTAAAGTGATGTTCCACTGATGCAAAATTTGCAAAGCAATTTAAACTAAGGGGGGCAGGCAGCTGTGACGAGCAGGGCAGCTAAGAGCTGATTCTGGCAAACAAAACATTTACCTCCCTTCTCAACCAGTGGCACTTGTTCCCTCCTACCATTAATACCGCTCCATCCAGAGGAACTGCCCAACCTACCCAGGCTTCCTTGGCTGTGCTTGCTGCCAGCATCCCACAGTGATGGGACTCTATAGACAACTTCTGAGAGATCCATTTTCTTTGCTCCTCAGGCATGCAACAGAGAGTGGCCAGAACATTCGTGCAATGGATTCACATTACTGAGGTGACCCGAACACTGAAATGATCTAATGCTTAAAAAATACATAACTGCTTGCAAAATCTGCCAATTTGATATCAATAGATCTTACATGTGTATTTAAAATTAAGTGCTTTTGAGACTGAAGTGCTTAGGGGGTCACAGTATGTGTTAAAGGGCTTTAAAAGGAATGTTTTAAAGGCTTCTAAATCAGTGTTTTAACCATAAGCATATTTATTTAATTTAGATTTGGGCTTGAACAAAGAATCCAGCATCCAGTTTTTGCATGTTTTAAATCTGAGTCCCTGTCTGCTTGGACTTCAGTGGCCCTTTGACTGTTTATATTAGCTAGGAGTTTGGCCCCCCCAAAAGTTGGCTTTGGCTAAATTCTAGAGGGGTATTTATTTTTAATAAGTCTTGAGATGATTAAAATTGTATTGCTTTACTGTGTAAACAAGTACTCCTAAGCAAAGACCAATTGTGCCTGTCTGTCTTTATTTAGCTATTCTACCTGGAATGCAAAAATAGACATAGAATGCAGAAGGCGGCATTTCTTACACTGTTTCTTATTTCTTTTTGTATAACCGATTAGCTGTAATGCTAAATAATATCAAGGAGCTAGTAAAAATTTTACATAAACTACTTTCCTGTAGGAAAGTGGGATGTCATTGAAATTTTCTATTAGAAAGAATATTTTTTCAGTAGACGTTTCTACCAGGAAAATCCAAATGACACATTGCCTGCATAAATCTTAATGTTCACCTTAGCACTTCAAAATCTTGTGCTCGTAGTCCCATTTCTACCTTGATTCAACTTCCTGTTATGTCCCCATGAAATGATTGGTCCCTACCACCCTGGACTCCTCCCTGCAGAGGCAAGGCTGCGGGTGAGACCACAGCTGACCAGGGAAGATGGGCTGCAGGAGGAGATCAAGGCTCATGTGTTCCTCAGCTATGATTCCTAGAGGGCAATGTGCTGGGTCTTGAGGATGCAAAGATGTTTTCTAAACCAGAAAATGTTAAAATGCAATTGTTTTGATGTTTCACAGATGACAGCAATTAGACTTTTAGTACATTAAGTATTTCTGTATTTTGACTTTTGTCCTTGTGACGGAAAATCCAATACAAAAATATTCACATTCTCCACACAATGGAAATCTGGGAAGGCCTAATCCCATGCAGTGATACCTTTGCTGGAATACTGAGGATATTTGTTAGCAATATGATACCTGAGACTTAGACAAAACCTTAAAAAAAGGCTGCATTAGATACAGACTTGCTCTTTTTGCCTGTCTTATTCTAACTTCTTCTAATCTGAATTTGGGCAAAGATACAGACTTGCTCTTTTTGCCTGTCTTATTCCCACCACTTCTTCTAATCTGAATTTGGGCATGCTAGATCGTATAAATGACTGGTGTGCAAAGCTACTGTTGACAGTGGTGCCTGGACCTTTTGCTTTTGTTGCCAGGGTCAACAAGCAAATGTTGAAAATATTGGAAAAGTAATAAAGCGCATGCCATAGGAAGTATTGTGGCAATGGAATGAACAGGCCTACACAAACACACAGGCAAAGCCATTGGGGCAGGACTGGAGTCAGCTGTAGTGTGGACGAGGTAGGATATCAGAGGCACAACTGCAATGACACACCACCAGTGGGACACAACACATGAAACTAATGAAGATGGGAGGGGGCTACAGATCCTTTTTCTGTAAATAATTATGAAATTTCTTCAGATTTGGCATATGCACCATTTCTCAATAAACTTAACCATATGGGAAGTTTGATGCATCTGTGTTATTTCATTACTTAGCTCATTTGGGGTACGAATAGAGTCTGACACAGATGCTAAATTTCTTAGTGGGTTCAGTTTTCATTAATTTTCATTCTCAAACTATCTAGCAGATTGAATTGTAAAATGTCAGAAAATTCATTCCGTTCACAAAAGAGTATTAATACTGTAAGGGGAGGTTATGTTTTATTTCTCACACATAAAAGAGAGAATGAATCTCTATTTTAAGCAAAAAAATGGTTATACAGCTATAAATCTGTATAACCTATTGACAGAGCCATGGTTTTACTTCCACAGTTATCTGAGGTTGATGGTAAACAGCCAAGATTTACTCTTGGAAGAAGTTCAGCTGAAAAGTTCAGATTCTTCTGCCGAACAAGTCAAAGCCATTTTCCTTTGGAATATGTGATGTACACATAAACAATCTCATTTTATTATGCCTTCTTTTTTTCACTTTGTACTCTCACTTGCATGTTGTAGTCATATTGTGTAATAAAACTGCAGTAATTCTGTGTTCCCCACCAGCTGGGTGTAGGACTGTTATTTACTACCACCTCATCCTCTTCATTGCAAGGCACTATGACAGGCATACAGATCTTTACAAGAAGAGATTATTAAGAGTAGACAGTTCGATTTTTTCTGAAATTCAGACGAAGAATAAGAGATCACATGACTTTAATACTGTTGATTTTGTTGTGGATTTTGTTTTCCATGTAAAAGCTGCTGAGTTTCCTGGTTTCTAAATTTCAGAATGGTTTTTGTGTGTTCTATATCTCTTGTAAATGAAAGCAGATGAAAATAATAGAAGGGATGCTTCAGAGACATTTTGAGTGATAAGCCTTGTTTAGCCAACATGCTTCGTGTTACAGCCATTCCTTTTCTTTGGCCCTTATGGTAAGAAGACACAGTGAACAGCTGCAACTTTTGGTTTCAAGATGGTGTGCCCCCATATGTACTGCAGGGAGGACAGAGGGCATGAATCATCTAGTCCAATTGCCTGACCATTCCAGGGCTGGCCAAAAGTTAAAGCATGTTATTGAGGGCATTGTCCAAATGCCTCTTAAACACTGCTAGGCTTGGGGCATTGACCACCTCTCCAGGAAGCCTGTTCCAGTGTTTGACCACCCTCTGGGTAAAGAAAGGCTTCCTAATGTCCAGTCTGAAACTCCCCTAATGCAGCTTTGAATCATTCCAATGCATTAGGGTAGTGAAACACTGGAATGGGTTGCCCAGAGAGGTGGTGGAGGCCCCATCCCTGGAAACATTCAAGACCAGGTTGGATGGGGCTCTGAGCAACCTGATCACACTGGCAGTGTCCTTGCTCACTGCAGGGGGGTTGGACTAGATGACCTCTACGTGTCCCTTCCAACCCAAAACATTCTATGATTCTATAATTCTATGATCCCGTCACTGGATACCAGGGAGAAGAGATCAGCACCTCCCTCCCTATTTCCCCTCCTCAGGAAGCTGTAGAGGGCAGGAAGAAAAGGCTTTATGGTCATATAGAGAGGGGCAACAGTTTGTCTTCTTAACCTACTGCAACTGACCAATAAAAGCCTACAACTGAGGAAGGCTCACTACAGATGGGCAAGGACGATGTGCCCATGAAGCATGGAGAATAATGCAGGGTGTGACTGACCACAGCTGTTGCAAAGAAGCTGACTTTATCTCAACACAAAGGGACCGGAGGGTGGCCTTTGCTATATATAGATAAACATTCAAGTCAGTTGAGTGGAGCAGCTGAATATATCACAGTTGAGTTGATCAACTGGTGGTGTAAATGTCTCCCAAGATAGCCAGACCAGCAGAGGGGGAGCAAATAAGTGGCTGGGAGCAACACAGAGTATAAAAACTAAACAACTAACAAAAGAATTTGAAGAGAGCAATGGGCTTGAGCTGCCCTCAACCTCTGTATTCCTTCTCAGCGACTGAGGACACCCAGCATCCTGACAGCAACCGTATTATAGCGAGCGGTAATGGGCATCGCACTGGTATTGTGTTTGAACTGTATATTGCAATTGCCATATTTTGCTACGTGCAACTTACATTTGTATTATGATTTCAGTATATTTTGTGTCATTCTGCTAAATCAGAAATCCCATGTAACATCAAATATCTTCAAATAAATAAATTTGATATTAAATATTACACCCTCCATGGAGTATCTGAAAGAACTTGGTCAGAGAGTATTGGACACAGATTTATTGACACATGCATTTGACGCCAGTGAGTCACTGACTGTTAGTCTCAGTGGGAAAGAAGGGGTGTCAAATGAGCAAGAAAGTGGTGGAAATGGGGCAGCGCCAAACCGGTGGAAGTTTTAAAGAATATCTGATGTTGCTTGTTCATTTACCTGCAGTAATTCATATTTGTCCCATTGAAGAGAGGATGTAAAATCCCCTGAATTGGCAAAAGATTTGCTAACAATGTAATTTTCATCAGGATCTGGTCCATAGCACACAGTGGATGCTTTGCAAAATAATGAAACCACAGTGGCAATATGAGATCTTTTGTGCAATGAATCACACTGGTATTGATCACTGCTGCAATTTTCATGCTTGCCATGCTTCCGGCGTTTGCTCATTGACGTACTCTGTTGGCAAAAACAGAATATTGATCACTCATTATCATGGAAATTTGCAGAAATTCTAATTGATATAAAATGCAGCACATTCTTGTGTTCAAAGCCATGGAAAACAGAAAGAGCACAAACAGAATCAAGTACTTTGTTTCATGCATATCCAGGAGAAGTTTCTTTGCAGTTTTCTCATAGGCATTTTAAAAAAAAATCATCACTCAATTGTGGAACGTGGAAATAACTAAGAGAGAAAAAAATACAGCTCCTTATATACAAAAAAAAGGTGCTGCTAAGGATTTACTTAATATGAATTAATTTAAATTTTTCCAGCTTTCTTCTCCTTTCTATCTCCTGACAGAGCTATCTTCATAGGACTTTTCACACTGACTTAAATTTCATGTCTAATGATCCAAAGCCCTTTTAAGTGCTAATAGCTTGCTTTGAACTTCAAAGAGGATATGTCTATGAGGGGGTACTGTATGAACTTACTTACTTACAGTAAAGCAAGAGCTAAAATATACTGAAAACATAAAATAGTAAACAATGGAGTATGCTGGCTAGCTTTTAAATGAGATGTTAGCAGCTCAACAAATTTAAGAACTTATCTCACTACCTTGTGCATTTTATAATAAAATCATTCCATCTTCCAGAATTTCAGGGCTTAATCCAATAGAGATATGGGGTTGTTACCAACATACACTACATTGGCTGCAATAGTTACTGCATCATTGGCCCTATGAAGCAAAAAAAGATCTTTGACAGGTGTCTGTACAAGAAATGTCTTCCTGGTCATGTTTAAGTAGAATGTTAAATTGTCATCATTTTAAATGCTGGAAATTATTGCTATCTACACTATGTGTAGCCATAACCTTGTGGTAGAACTATGAGCTTTCTGAAGTTGTTACAAGTTTTTAGAAAATGAAAGATCTTGTCATTATTTACCTCCAGTTGAGTACTGCACTACGTTG
Organism: Egretta garzetta; assembly: GCF_000687185.1. Taxonomy (NCBI): domain Eukaryota; kingdom Metazoa; phylum Chordata; class Aves; order Pelecaniformes; family Ardeidae; genus Egretta; species Egretta garzetta. The sequence continues at coordinate 4,168,036 of NW_009258484.1, read as the reverse complement.
AGTATAGTAGGACTTCCAGGGCAACTACACTCGTTAAAGATATTGCTCTCTCTCTCTCACAGAGTGATTTCTGTTCAAAATTATGATAAACTGAAAGAAGATCTGTATCAAACGTAATATCTTTCTTATCATTTAGAAGCAAGTTTGTGTGTGTAAAGAGTAGATACAACAACTAGGACTCATGACTGTAGTGCTGATTAATTTACCAAAATCTAGCACAGTGCATTCAGTGTCTCCACAGCCTGAGTGCACCTCTCAATGCTGTCACCACATCTTGGTTAGATGGCAGTCATGATGTTGCACAAGAACAATGAGATACGGAGAAGTCCTGAACCATCACCTTTAACTGAATATGACTTAGAGGGCCAGGGAAAAGAGCAGAGATGTGAAAAGGTCATCCCCACAGGCTGCAAATAACCCTGCTGCAGCGGGCGCACATCACACAGAGACTTCAGGGAGAAACAGCTGTAAGTTCAGAGGAGACACGCATACATGATGGAAGTTCAGGAAGATCTTGAAATATCAGTATGCAGTTTTGTTTCATTTGCTCTTTCTCTGTTGATATCTTAGCATGTTCCTTGAAAGGAAACCAAATGGAGCAAGAAAACCCCGCCATAAGCTTCCTGACGTGGGGGAGATCCTCCAAGACAAGATAGAACACCAGTAAAAAATATGAAAGAACATAGACTGCAATTTGGTAATGTTTAAATGGACATCTATGGGTGAAAATTTCCATTTTAACCTAAACTTGGGCAGGTGCAATTTTCTTTAGACAACTGCTATTAGCATTAGATTCAACAGAGAAGGTAGGATGACGCAAAAGAAACATGCACCATGTACTGCATGAAACCATGGCAGCATGCATGAATGAAAACATGGGACTCTTGGTGGCATCCAGACGATAACAGAACCATGACTGGTTAGGTTGAACCTGTTACAGCATTTTGCAATGGTAAAACAGGAAATGAAAGGAAGTAGTAGATCAGTCCAGTTTACCAGTTATAACACATTAGTTTGAGGTAAACATTTTTAGGGTCGAGTAAAAGCATGGCTACTGTGAGACTTTTTTTTTCTGCACACTTGAAGGTTGCTCCCCTAACAGACTTTGATGAAAACAGGGTTTTTCTTAATATTAAATGTACGCTTACATTTTTGCTACTTTTTTCTTCATTTAAATATACATCTCATGCACGGTTTTAATTTTTCTACTCTTTTGATTCAGCTTCTTCTCAGATATCTGAGTTTTGTGATTCCTGATCTTGCCAGTAGTTCTGCAGCTTTTATTTTGCAAGACAGAAACAACCATTACTAGGAGCAAAAAGCAGTAGTTTTCCACACATAAGCCTACGAGGGAAATGGATAAAAAACCCCATACTCCAAATCAAAACTCAGAATATTTGCAAAAGGTAGATAGGAGTGTATGAACAATATATGATATTACTATTGGGTCAGTACTGATACTGATATGACTGAGAAGTTCTTTGGCAAGTTCTCACAGTATATCCGGTCAGTTGCAATAGTTAACACTGTGCTAAAAATATACCCTCAGATTTTGTTATAGTTGTGCTGATATGATTCACCAAGACAGCACACACAGCTCTGGCATTCTGTGTAGGGTAAATGCAGGTATATTATTGTACTCCGGTCAAAGCCCAGTAGGAAAGCCTACCAGCCGGTACTTTCTTGTTTTTCTTCTTTTTGCTTTTCAAAGACAAGCAAGAAATCTGCAGCCTGACTCTGTTGTGTCCCCTAAGCCTGCCTTCCTCTTTTTTTTTTAATTGCCTCTCATAAATATTGCCTTTTACGATATTTTCCACCTCCTCATTTTGAGGAGTAGTGGGAAATGAAGGCTTACTTCTTTTTTTCTCAAAGTGGCAGGTTGCTAACTCATTCTTTTTGCAGTTAGGCAGACTCTACAGGCTGTTTGCAATACATGTTTCTGTAGGGCTCACACTCTGCTCCTAAGGTATGGGTATATTCCCAGCTCATCTTCCCCTTCCCTTCTCACCACCCTTGCTTACATGTGATGCTCCCCTGCTGGATTGCCCTACATATAGATGGGAAATGCCTTGGGGAAAGTGATTCTCTCTGTCTTTCTTTGTAAAATGCACAAAACATTTCTGAATGCTTTTAATAAGTAATAAACATTGCTGTTTGTGTATAACTTTAGGACAAAGACTGTGCATGTGCATGCATTATCTGTCTGACAGATGAGCAGGATTTGCACATCAGTCCATCAAACCATGAAGATTTGGTCTTATTCACATTGAAATAAAGCTTACTACTGATGTCAATCAGTGCAGGGTCAGGCAGTACAGACTTGAAAGCACTCTGTACCACCGTATTTGAGCTGAATGATCTACTCAGATTTATGAAACTTGGTAAACAAATACTCTATAAAACCAAAAAGCAGAAGGCTCAGTCCTGCAAGGATTTGAGGGCTTTGGTTTTGATCCAACAAAGCACAGAAGTATGTACTTAGCTTTAGCATGTGTTTATTCCCCAGGGTATTCCTATGCACTTTAAGTTAAGTACCTGTTTAAGTGCTTTACTAGATCAAGGCCAGAGTATTTTCAGCATCTTTTAGGGCTGAGTTCTTATATTAGATGTTTTCTCTGAGATCTTAAAGCATTTCACAGAACACACTAAAGACAATTCCTCAAAATAATAAGATGAAATACTGTCATAGGACAGAAAATGATATTGTTCCCCTGGGTGGGTACAATATTCCCACCCATAACTAAGGCCCCTAGCTTTCTAAATCAGTGACAGGTAAAAAAAAAATCTATTTTTGCTCCATTTACTAAAAGATACCCTGCTCCAGTAAACACTGTAATGAATGAGTCATGTAAGAAAGGCAGGCTTTAAAGTAAGCTACAATGATGAAACTCCCTAGCTACAGGGGCTTTGTTGTGTGTTTTATTTTCTCATGACTGGATACAGAGGGATGTGATTTATTTCTTTAGATGGGAAAAATTAAAAACACTAAAAAGATTAACTAAAGACAATTTATAATAGATACAGTAAATTGTCTTGAGAGAAATAGCAAGGACATGTATAAAAGGTAGGGTCTTTGTCCGGGATACTGAATTAGCTAATAGCAGTAATGTATGCTAATATTACACATGTGCCTCACCCTAAATAATTACATTACAGTAACATCAAAAGACCCTGCCTAATTTCTTTATGCAGGCAGTGCAAACAACTATGGAGAATTAAAATGTATTTAAAGGAAGTTCTAGAGCACATTTACCCAAGAAAGACAAAACCAAAAATAAAACCTACTGTTTGTCCTCCTTTCCTAGAAGGCATCCCTCCACTGTCCTGGACTAGTTGTTTGCCAGTTTGAAGTGTTGGGTTCACCTCAGGAGGCACCATGCAAGCCTTTGGGCAGGCCTGGCCACATTCCCTTCTTCCAGTCATGCCCTCTCCCTGCTTCAGAAGGTGGGATGTTGTGGAGGAGCTGAATGTTCCAGCCCCCAGAAACACCTTAGGAGAAGCGCTTGTGGGTAGCCAGTCACTCTACCTCTTTCATTCTGTATCTTTGTCAATCCAAAATAAAATAAAATTTAAAAAAAAGATAAAATGGTGACAAGATTAGAAGGTGCAACAGCATGAAGAGAATCAGTGCTTGAGAAGTCTGTGCAAATGAAAAAACATGTCTTCGAACCTTCACAGTTTTGTCAAATGGAAATAATATTAACCCAAAATAACACGTGTGCCAAATCTCATTCCTTCAGTTTATCCAGTAATATTAGAGTTCTGCAGTGGTGATTACACATTTATTTTTCATGATGGGAAAGGTATTTTCTTTCCCCCTGCATTTCATTATCATTAGAAACAGATGTCCTGGTTTCAGCTGGGATAGTTAATTTTCTTCATAGTAGCTAGCATAGTGCTGTGTTTTGGATTTAGTACTACAAGAATGTTGATAACACACTGATGGTTTTAGTTGTTGTCAAGTAGTGCTCAGACTACTCAAGGACTTTTTGAGCTTCTCCTGCTCAGCCAGGTGCATAACAAGCTGGGAGTACAGCACAGCCAGGACAGCTAACCCAAACTGACCAAATTGCTATTTCATGCCATATAACGTCGTCATGCTTGGGGGGGTTAGTCAGTCGGTCGCAGGGAGAGTGCTCACTGCTCGGGGACTGATCGCGGCTTGGGGGGAGTGATCATGGCTCAGGATGGGCTGGGCATCGGTCGGCGGGTGGTGAGCAATTGCATTGTGCATCATTCATTTTGTATATTCTGTATACTCTGTTATCATTCTCATTATTACTATTATTATTATTTTCTCTTATTAAACTGTCTTTATCTCAGCCCTCGGCTCTAACCTTTTATTTTCTTCCTGACTCTCTCCCCCATCCCACTGAGGGAGGGGGGGAGTGAGCGAGCGGCTGCGTGGTGCTTAGTTGCCAGCCGGGTTAAACCATGACAACAGACTAATTCTGGATCAGCCACAGCAGAATTACCTTCATAAAATAAAGATGTCACATTTCAGCCTGAACAATGAATACCAGAAAAGTTGAAGATACCTTATAGGACCTCATCAGAAGGAAAATGTTTGAGAAGCCTTAATTATCAGTTTCTTAATAATCTTTAGAAAAATAAGCACCTAGGACACAGAACTTAAACTTCTAAGTACACCAAAGCAGTAACTTATGCTCTCACATTTCTCTCACAAATTTCCAGCTTGACCCAAACTGTAAGGGCTGTGCTAGAGGAATGCACTGTTCAGTTCAGCCAGCCTTTGAAATCACTGCCAATTCTCAAGGCCACCTAATTTTCCCTAGTTTTTCTGTCCCATTCCCTCAGGATTTTGTATTGCCTGAGGACAGAGGAGAGGGAGAGAAGTTCTCACCCTCCCAGAGCTGGATGTGGAGGGGGAGACTGAGAACAGGTAAGGCGGCAATGGAGCATCACTGGCTCTGTCTAATCCTGCCACCACACTGATATTCCACTGATATCAGTGGAACACACTGATATTCAAGGGTAGAACAGCTCTGCAAATGTACCATTCTGGGTTTTATATGGGGATTTCATCAACTGTGGGAGAAATTGCAAAGATGTAACAGGCAGGCACGGAAAGTTAGTCAGCTGGACAAGTTGTTGGCACTACAGAAACTATTCCCATTGTTGGCACTGCTCAGTGTAGACGGCAAGGAAATGGAATCTGTTCTCTCGTGTGGAGGCATTTCTCACTTGATTTGTTTCCCTCAGTCCAAAATAACAAATCACTACTACACTTTCTCATGCAATTTTGCACATGGAAAAAAAAAATCCTATAAGGATGCTATACTTAAAGATTTCCAGGTATCTATACTAGAGGCACAAAATAGCCAGTGATGTCAGTCATCTATCACTGGAACTATTGGAATGGTGCAGGAAATAATAGAAGCTGATGCATCCTGAGGAGTATGGGAGAGCCAGACACTGCCAGGCCACTCTGTTCTGCAACCTTCTTCAGATGCTTGAGAGCATGACTGAGGCTGGCAGTGTCTTTGGAAAATGCCTCTCTTCAACTTGAAGATGTCTCCACTGAGCATGAGCAAACAGACATTTTTTCCCAAAGGTTCAAACCCTGCTTTTGCAATTCAGCAGAATATTTTTTCCAGAAAAAAAATGGAAAAAAATCTGAGCCATGGCAATAGAGTAATTCTGTACCAATGCATATTGATTTTAAAAACAGTACTTTGTGTCATGGTTATATGAAAGCAAATGTTAAGATGAATTAGATAGTGCTAATTGAGAGAAATCAGTTTAACAGATGATTGAAAACGTTGTTGACTAATGGGCCTATCATTCATCATGGATATCGCCTCTGAGTTTGTTTTCTCTTGGTATATGCCAGTAAAAGAGTCCAGGTCTGTGCTGTCTCCAGTTTTGCCAATTTTAGCAGGTATGATGATTAGAGCAGTAGAATTATATCAACATCCATTTCTATTTTAACTATCGATGGGAATTAGTAAGATGCTTGAATGGTGCAAGACATATTAAAAAGTACAGGTTGTTGATAAATTGTGAATACAAAATTATTTCACTTCTATGTCTTTAATTATTCAAAACAGAAGATGAGCATCAGTGTTATTCCTATAAGTGAGGCAATAGGTTGAACATGATGGCACCATTGCAGTTGTAGATCTCTGTCATATTCTGGTTGTATTTTACAAGAGTGAGCCTTGAGAGTCAATGGGAGAGTTCATAACAGAGACATTGGGCCGCCCAGCCCTAGGATATGCCTTAGACAATGCTGCACTCCCTTAGCAAAAGTGCTGAAGTCTTCCTCTTGGTCATCTTCAGATACACCCAAACTATACTATGCACTGCCATGAGATACAATGACACAGAACTTCAAATAGTCTGCTAGGGTACATGAAGAAATGAAGTCATATTAAAGCAACACTTCATCAAGTCAGCAGGGTGACTTAACCTGTACAGTGCATTTGGACTAATTTCAGTACCAATGTTAACCCCCTGGTTGCATGAAGAATTTTGGATCAGAGCCATATGGCAGTGTTGGAGAGAATCACAGAATTGTCTGAACTGATTGGAGAAGTGGCCCAAAATCAAGAAGCCCTACAATAAGGATGAAAAATATCAAATGCAGAAATACAAAATAGAGGAGAGCCAGCAAAGCCTGAACACTGCAGAAAAAAGCTTTAGGTGTTTCCGCAAATCACAAAAATCTTAAGTGTGCTGTTGCTGCAAAAAATGGGAAATGAAGTTCTGGATTTCCAGAATGCATTAATAAGAACATCATATGGCACTGATTACATGTCAGGTGGAAAGCACTGGCCAGTTCAGGTCACCACACTTGGGGCAAATATGGGGCATTTGAAGAAAATGCAAAACACAGTAAGCAGAGTAATACAAAGCCTAGAAACTATGGTCTATACGAAAAAAACCCCAAAGAACAGGGATCATATAGCCTAGAAAAGAATGGAGTAAAGGAGTTTTTGCAGAGGTTGCAGTAAAAAAAGAGTATTGTGGCTGTTCTCCATGTCTACCCAAGCTAGAAGAAAAAATAATGAGCTTAATTTTTAGAAATGGAGGTATCAGGCAGATAGGAGAAAAACCTTCCTTTTTTTAAGGCTAACAGAGAAGAAAGTACTAAAAGGCTTTAACAGGCTTTAAAAAAGATAGTAAAATCCCCAGCACTGGATGATTTTGGCTTAGCCAAGTATGTCTCAGAAGAGGTGTAATCTTACTTGATTATCAGAGCATGTAAAAGGTTCATTTTAGGTCCCTTTCACTCCACATTTCTGTGATTTTTATGATTTGATAAAGCAATGGTAATTAAAACACTAGCTTTTTTCTATGATCTGCCAGATGGATCTAGTGCTAAATCACATTCCCTTCGGTGTCCTTTTCTCAGCAATACAGAATTTAAACGAGTACTGACCTAGTTTACATATTCAGCATGGTGCACTTTTGCTTATTTTAAAGGTGAATCTATTTCTAATGATTTGCTATTAACTTCTGCCAACATAATTGCAACTGCTCAGTTTAAATAAGAATAATATTTTTATTAGTATTTTTCAACGCCTCTGGCCTTCATTTCTAAAGCAGGAACATTTTCACGATACCTCTGGCATTAGTAAAATGAGGTCCTGGTTGATCCTAAAGGCTAGGAGTACATGCTACTGTTTCACAGTGATTGCTGATGTTTCTCTCCTCTCTTTCTCCCTACCATCCCCAGTCACTCATACCTGCCATGCGAGATTTATGCCTCCTCAGCTGCCAAGTGCTTTATTACCATACCTTGCTTGTTAAAACTGGTTCATTTTTAATATTGTGTTTAGAGAGTTTTTCTATGCAAAGAAAATTAGCACTGCCAGACACAGAGAGCTTTGGTGGGGGAAGGAGTTGCTCGCACTAGAAGTGCAGCTCACGGAGCAGTAACGTTCAGCCATTACTTTAGACACTACCAAAACTGTGCTGGTTAACAGCGGCAATTTATTCTCCAGCATTTATATTTTTCCACAGAAAGTGGTTCCTAGAGGTTCTCTTTTCTCAGTTGCCAGCTAATTTTACGTCTAGCATTTAGTTCAGCTTATTGATTGCCAGTGAAACCATTCATTGCAATAAATTATGCATTAAGGTTTCCATTTACATTTCACTGGATGGGGATTTATACACATAGTGCATACACGTTGTGCAGTGAGTGATGTGCAAAATGACAGCTGATTTAGCTAGCTGTGTGGTGGCCTTCTCTTCTGCACTTAAACTTATGCACATTTCAGAAAACAATTTTATTACTCGTCACATATTTTATGAGCATGTCGTATTCCTCCAACACAACACCATTTTGGATGCGAGATGACTTTATGCTGGGAAATGAGTCAATTTTTCTTTCAGGAATCTTGAAATGTAGAGATCATGCTACAGACTTTGTGGACAGCTTGACAAAATGCCTACTCTGACATTATATCTACAAAATGTGCCATATTTTGATGCCCTCAATAAATCACAGAGTACTCTTCTTTTTTTCTCTCTCTTTTATGAGAATACTTGTTGAACAATGCAGCATTGGGATTTGAAGGTGAATTGTAATGAGCTGAACTGAGAGTCATCCTAAGTATATGAGCAAACTGAGGAAAAAGATTAAAGGATAACAATTTAGACTATATTTTTACAGGAAAGGTATGAAAACTTCCTGATCACACACAGCCACACTGTCTCTGACAATGCCACAGTCTCAAATATTAACTTGCTTACTGTCTTTATGCATCTCCTGTTTACTCTAAGCCAGTTAGATTCCTCAAACATGCTTTTCATAATTTCTTCTAACAGGTTTCAAAATCTTCTTTTCAGTAATCTTTACTGTATGTTAGGGGAGAAAGGTTAAATAAAACATCTTAATTGGGATTTTATTTACACCTGTTCATGTTTCCCAGTCTCTTAAGTTTGGCTATGGAGTCATCCATGTCCATGTAATAATTAAAAAAACCCCAAACATATGTATTGCTTTTTTTAGTGTAATAGACATATTGAAGTAACAGAAATTTCCACTGGCTTTGGAAATACAGACAGGGATTCTATCTGAGTCACTGGCAGAACGGGGCAGAGGCTGACAGAAGAACTCAGGGTGGAGGTTTGAGGTAAGTGTGGTGCCTCCAGGAGCACTGGAGAGCGTCCAGGACAGGGCTTATCATGATGGACTCTTGCAATCTGCTCCCACAAAAGCCTCAGCTCGATGTAGACAGTGTGCAGGGTATAATAAGATCTGACACACACACGGTGTCAGGAAACAAATACTGATTGCAGGAAAATGGTGAGCATCTGCTAATTGCAGCAGAATTTTTATGGTAGATGGTTGCCTGTTTCTGCTGCATGGTTCCTAATCCTGCATGGGAAACTGGTTTGGGTCCTGGACGTCTTGCAGAAGGTAGTATATTCTCATTCTGGAAGGTCGGTATGTTTTCGGCATTTTTGCCTGTGTTTCAATGTGTGATTAAAATTCTGTATCCTCTTTTCTATAGGCCAGCTAGCTCTTGAATGGGGTGGCTCTGAACCTCTTCATCAAACAAAATAACAGGAGACCAGAAGCAAGTACAGCTGACAGCTGTACCACCACACGCCAAGGCACATATGTGTCTGAACAAGAAAAAACAATGGCCTGGCAATTACTTTTTTTTTTTTTTTTTAAGCAAAGTGTGCTTTTTTTATCTGCCAGCACAAAGAAGATTTACATCCAAGGAGCAATGGTGGGGCTAGAACTAAAATAGAGAACTTGACTAGAAAAGCAGAGAGCGCATTCACCTCCAGATATTGCTGTCATAAATAAACACACCTCAGGGTTTCCTTTTTATTGCAAGCATTGTTTACCACAGGTAATCTTTCTCTGTTACTGTCATAATTTTTATCATACTTTTCACTGCAAAAAAGTACTAACTACAGCGTCTATGCTGAAAAGGGTTGTATCTGTATGTTGTCCTACTGCACCATGAGAAAGCATCCATAAAAGTGCCACGTGTCATTGTAGTGGGTATTACTTTTCAGTAATTTCTGGAGGAAAAAATGTTAGTGCTGCATCACTTTGGCAGCCTTCCTTTACTTCTTTGGCTTGTTAGTTTGAAGCTTTGGAGATCATCTTTTCACCAATTTAATACATGCTGGGATGTGCAACCAGGGATTTCTTTGTAGAAGGTGGCTGATTTTAGATATAAAATGGAAATGAGTAGCCTTGCTAACTTTAATGAGTATGATGTGGCATTCTCAAGCCAGCAAGGACAGCACTCCAAAGTGCTGCCAGACTTTTAGTAGTTAATCATATTACTAACCTAGTTCAGAATTGAGGAGAAAGGGATCATGGAACTTTTGAGATATTAATGAAAGCAGACAATGCAAGATCTCTTTTACATGAGCATACATGAAGTGACGAAGAGAATTTAGGCTGGCATACTGACACATCCAAAGAAATCTCAGTGTCTGTCAATGTTAAGTTAGACAAATTATACAACTGCCTCTACACATCGGCCGTTTACTGTGGCAAATAGAACATCCTTCTAAAGGAAGTGAGAGGAAAATACAAACACTGAAATGTAGATTATTAACACAATTCGAGTTTTACAAGAAAAAACGTGTTTAATGATTTGCTAGCTATGTAAATGTTTGTCAAAGGCTTGTGCAGTTAGGAAAACAGCATCGTAGATGAAGAAGAAAAGTGTTTTCCTGGGAGGAATGACAAGCAGAGGATTTTATATATAGTGATTTTGAATTACTGCTTTTCTGAGGCTTAAATAGAACAACAACTTTGAAAACAGCCAAAGACTTGCTGGGAGCCAGGGAATTTGCAGCTTTTCCTGCAAACCACCTAAACAAACACCCACTGATAACCTTTTCGCTGGAACATTCTTGTTTCTATCAAAACAGAACAGCTACAAATTACCTTCTGGACTCATTTCCTATACTGTAAAGGAAAAATGAACAGAAGGACAAGAGGACAATTTACATATAACGGGCAGGGGGTTGAGCTTTATTACCTGTGTTTCTAAAAGTCAAACAAAAGACTCTACAGAGGATATTCTGGATAACTGGCCAACTCGATAGACTTGACTCTGAGGCCTTCCTAAAGACCTGAAAGATCTCATCTATGAATTTACCTGTTCTCAAGCCAGACACACAATCTCAAGGTACCTAATGTCAGAACAAATTACTATTCCTTACATTCATTATGAGGCAGTTGTTACTGAGGAAATGGAAAATAAAAATAAAAATAATATTACGAGAATGTAATGTGCAATGAATCTACTTTATCTAGTAAATGACTGCCAACTCTGAGAGTGCAGGATATATCTCCGCACCTCCCAGTCTCCTTCCGTATCTCATAGGTTCATCTTATTCCTCCTCTCCAAGGACTTTCAGCCACATCTCCTCTTGAATTTTCTCTTTCTCATCTTAATGCTTGAGGAGTAGACTTTGCTGTGTGGAGCATTCTCTATTGGGGTGAAGGTTTTGCCAGTTTTGGGGTAGAAGGAACATGATTCTTGAACTGTGGGCGATTTGAGTGCTCATTTGAAAGCAAAGAAACCAGGTTTTTGCTCCCAGGGTTGTTTATATACTTTACCCAATGCCTCTTGAAGCACAAAGTTCTGAGAACAAGGATGGCAACATCATTGATTGCCCCAAGCATTAGATACATGCCCCTGCTACTTCTTTCTCTTTGCTTTCTTTCACTACCAAGTAGACTTTGAATTTCTCCATGCAGAGAAGCAAAGCTTTCTAGCAGACATGGAGGTTACCCTTTGCAAAGTAAATTAAAAGGTTATGGGAGAATGCAATGGCCTATACTCTTACTGAGCACAATTTTGGCCTCTGCTAGTTAGAAGTCTTCTGATTCTCAGACACAGCTAAGGTATTCGAGCACCCAACAGTCCAGGACTCATTCCAGGCACTCAGCTTGGACACCATCACCCTGTTAAAACAGGGTTTACTGAGTAAGATTTTACCAGCATAGGTGTTGGCTATTCTGCATTACGTAGTCTCAGCGTTCAAGAACATGGTCGAGAGCTGTTTGATTTGCTGGTAAAGGCATGGCTGGAAACTGCTTTCCACCTGGCCTGCTAAGCTCAATAGCCTTATGATTCAATATGCAGCAGATGTCAAGCTGAGGAGCAAACAGAGTAGAGGCCTTCTCCTTCCCACGTGCCAAATTGGCCATCACATAAAACAATGTCATTGCTCCTCTTCCTCCTTTAGGTGGGTTTTAAAGGGGAAAGTGCTGTGCAGTTCAGTGCAGGATAGTTTACAGATATCTCTCTGGGGGATATCAGAAGCCTGATAAATGGACATGCTTCAATGCATCTAAAATAAGGTACTCACACACTAGAAGGCCCAGGGGTTGAAATCTGTTCTCTGCATAACTTTTTGGAAGCTGTGTGCTAATTACATTGACTTTGAGTTTGAATTAGTGAGACCAATGTATTCAGAGCTGGGAATTGTCATCTGAAGGAGTCCAAATTTCCATAAAACTCATATAAAGATTAATTATAGGTGTCTGTATCTCATTCTAGAAGGACAGGACTTACATGTTAAGTGCTGTACTATATAATTTCTGGCCCTAAGTGTTAAAGCATTGTCATTTAAAGCCCTCATAAATCTGTGCTCCCTTGAAAAGAATTAGAAAAATTTCCTTGTCAAATGTCTAAGACCAGTACTGATACTTAGATTCTCTAAAGTTTGTATATCCAAGACATACCATCAGGTATATAAATGTAATATATCAGTTAGAGTTCTGGGGAGGTATGTAAAGTTGAAATCTAAAAGCAAAGTAATACAATCCCTGCTAGAGGCAACCACAAAGTTTGTGTTGATTACCTGTTGTGTTAATTGTGTAATCAATTTAGCCTATTGATTGTAATTTTAATTGTAAACTCAATTTGGTCCTTACAGTATTATGTCTTTAATTTGTCTTCTTCAAGAGTCTTCATTTGCTCACTGTTTTTCTTAAAATACAGGAAAAACTAAGTCAACCCAGCTTGCGCTGCTTTAGTCAAGTCACAAAATGGATTATAAACTCTAAAGACACAGGTAACCTCTGCTAAAAAAAAAATCCTGCCCACTAGGTTCTGTTTCCAAATGAAATTTCCCAAGAGTTTCTTTGTACTTGTTAAAAATAAGCTACTCTTATTACCATAGAGACAGTCTAACTTATTTTTTGTCAGTGTTTTATTTCCATTTTGTAGTGCCTGGGGGCTTTGTGAGTTATGCACAGTTTCTCAGCAACTGTGGCTGTTTTCAGATGAATATATTTTTAAAACATTTAAATGTGTTACATTTGTAGACAACTACATTTTAAATCTAAGCATATGGTTCTATTGTGTTAAATCCTTCAATAATTCTTTGAATATTTCTTATCTTTGAGTTAATGTCACAAGTGTTTTAACTTATTACCATATTCCATAAAAATATTCCCCCCAGTGTCATTTCAACTGTATTTCACTTCCTGCTCTAACTCACAAAATCTGGTATAATTTTTCATGTCCCTTCTTATTTCAACAAATATCAGCAGTAATGCATGCGGGTCCCCCCAGTGTCATTTCAACTGTATTTCACTTCCTGCTCTAACTCACAAAATCTGGTATAATTTTTCATGTCCCTTCTTATTTCAACAAAAATCAGCAGTAATGCATGCGGGTTTTTTTTTTTTTTTTTTTTTGTTAATAATATCTCTAATTTTCATTACCAGTCTTCTTGGCAGTAAACCAAATAGCTTATACAATATTTGGAGAAGCATTACTCTGATTCATATCGCATGTTCTTGACCTGAACACAGAAGTAATAAAAAAAAAAAGGCAACTTGTGTTGAAGCAATTTAGCCAGAGGATAAAAGTTCATTTTTCCCTGTGTAGTGAACACCATTTTCTTTGGTTTTGAATTCACTGGACCTAACCTTAGCCCGGCAGTTTAAAGTCTCTTATCATTTACTGTAAGTACTGTGGTGCTGGGTTCACCCTGTTCTCTGACTCCGGTTTTCTTCTGGCTTCTTGCATGCCATTTGCACAGTTTAATGCACTGAATATGGCATAAACCTTTTTGTTCAGCAGCAGGTACTAGGGAGGGCATTTTTCTCCCTTAAAATTCACAGGCCAGCTTTAAAACAAACCTATCATAACACCAGCATGTCTTGAATATTTCTACATCCTCTAGCAGTCATCTTTTGTGTTATTCAGCAAGTAGCTGTTCTTCTGACCTGCTAACTCTCTGGTTGTCAGTAAACCCATGCTTGTGTATACTGAAGCATTCACTGGATACTGCTTTACGGGTTCTGCCAGACAAAGCAGGTACACAAGCAAATCCCCAAACTGGAGCTGCAGCACCATCTATGGCAGGCCCTGAAAGCTGCTCACAGCCCCCCCTCCAGCTCAGCACGGCGGAGTGAGCTTTGTGTGCTATGTAACGTACTGGAAGAGGCACTGCAAGCCTGGCTGGTTCCCAACCACCGCATCCTTAAGAGAGAAAAGGAGGAATTTGCAGTGACTTTTACAAAAACACTTTTACAAGACTCTATCGAATCAGCTCTGACTAAGAGTGATGGATGATGGATGACGCTCAGCGTGGGATTGATAGAGCAGGTTGCAGCTTTACTTGCTTACATACTACATAATATTAAAAAAAAAAAAATAAAATAATCCAGTCTTGGATATTGGGCATGACCCAATCAGCCCTACTGAGGGCTAGGCTTTGGCTGTCCACCAGCCCATCACCTCTCTGGCTGGGCTTCATACTTCAGTGTAGCAAACTGAAGACCAAGCTGCAAGCTATTGACACTACCAATAACACTATGAAAGAAAAAAATTTTTGTGGGCCTAAACTATTTCTGCCTTTCTTGCACTGTGGAAATAACAACAACAAGGTAGTTCTTAAATTAGTTCGTCCTACCAGCTGATCCCTTCCTGAAGGAGTGGCATGGAGCTTACTACATACAGCTCTGGAAGTACAAGAGATAACCTCTGGATGTGCCAGTGCCACCCCATGAGTTTTCCTCCCCACCTTGGTGACCAGTCAGCTTCCCACAAAAGCCATCCCTCTTCCATACCTGTTATTTGTACAATGGAATAAAGTCAGTGGCATACATGAGGACAGCCCTCATCCACTCTACAATAGCTGGGCAAGCCCAATTTTTACTCAGAAAATGGGCCATTCACAACTTTGTCAGAGCATTCCTCTGCTGCTTTGCAGGTTGTCACATTCTGTCTCCCGCTATATAAAAAATGATATTTTTTTTCTTACTTATCGCCAACAAAGACTGGCTAAAAACGTGTGCTAGGGGTCTTGTTCCTCTTTCTGATTGATAATCCTTGACCTCTGGACCAGAGGAAGGTCCTGTGCTGACTTCTGTCAGGAGCAGCCTGTCCTGTCTAGCATTACCTGCTCCTGGCTGCATGTTCCCACCACCTCCCTTGCTTCCTTGGTGCTTGGCAGACCAGCACTGAGCATATGAAGGAAACTAAAATGGCAGAAAGCTACTCTTGCAGAGAGAGAATACCCTGTGCCAGAGCTGGCATGACAAAGGGGATGTGACTGTGGAGTTGGAGAAGAGGGGCCAGACCAGTTTATCTGGTGGCAGCTCACCATCAGGTCAGCTTGACCTTAAGGAGAAACCTCACCTTCACTGAGCAGCCTGGTAACACAGCAATTAATTAAAGAATAAAACATCTATTGGGGGCCTGTCAATACTCCTAATTAATTAACAGGTTTGCTTCCTGCCCTAAAGTCTCTTGACAAACCAAGCTTATGATAGCTCTTAACACAAAAGCTTCCGTACTCTGCAGCCTCAGCCCAAGTCTTTCACGTACTGTATGGCCAGACACAGCAGAATACCTTGACTAGTACAGCACAGGCTTACCCTACTGGGATCCATTTTGTCATTACAGGTGAGCCGGGCAGCTGCAGTTCCTTGCTGTCAGGGCCGGCTGGTGAGGGCCTCACGATGCCCTCCCATTGCACTGCAAAGCAGTCTGTGGGTTGTGCAGACATTTGCAATGGGGCACTTGCCTGCCTCTTTTTCACCAAGTTATTTTTCAGCTGGAGCCATGCCTCAGCTTGGTTTGCTGCAAACACTGGTGCAGGCCCAACAGCAGAGGCAGCCAGAGGGGCAGGAAAAAGTGGGCACAGAGAGGGGGGGTCTCTGACCGCTCCAGCCCTAAATCTAACTGCAGCCACACCCTCATCTGGCCAAGTGCTCCAGGCCCTGAGAGCACGAGCATGAAGGACAAAAATGGTCTCCCAAGAACAGAACAGAAGCGCACATAAATAAAAACTGAGGGTACAGTGGTTTCTTTTCCCTGACAGTACATTATGTTCAGGTGCTGGTGCAGCCATATTTCATATGCAATGCTTTTGCAGTACAGGTATTGAGTGTTCTTGGCCAGTAACAATTTGTTTCTGAGCTTTGCTGGGTGATCATTCTGGAAACAATGAAATGGATGGGCTACACCAGGGCTTTTTATCAGAACTCATCTTTTGGCTGAAGTGTAATGAAGCTGGCATCTTATCGCAGTAATTCTGAATTTGAATAATGTACATACTAGAGCCTGTGAAAAAACAGGCAGCATATAATGCCATGAGGAAGATGAGGAAAACATTAGCAAACCTCCCTTTCAACTCTCCAACCTCCTAGAATGACTACTTGGAAAAAATCTCCTAAAGCAATACACAGCATTGCACCGGTTTGGTGGATGTGCCATGTTCAAGACAAAAAGTTTATGGCATACAATTCTATATATAAGCAAATTTCATTCCTCTTACAAACTATATATCATTTATCCACAGAAAACTTGGAAAAACTTATGAAACATATAGGAGAAGAAACCATCTAACTCCCAGACTACCCATTGTAGAATACTTTTTCCTTGAAAATAACCAACAGAAAACCACTTCAGATGTCACTCTTTAACAGAGCCCTGTCTTTATGCAAATGAAACTTTGGTTTCCCTGAGATCTCAGTTCTCCATGGAGTTCCTGGATGCACTCAAGAGAAATCAAGTCAAGAACAATATCTGAATAATTTGTGCCAACTGTCTTAAAAAAAAAAACTCTATAAAAATCTAGGTAAAATGAGCTGGTAAGGGGATAAAATATGGATGTTATGGATGTTAAGATGAGTAAGTTAGGCTAGTCCAGTAGATGTATGATGAGCTAATAGCTGAAGGCATAAAAATTGATAAACTAGAAAGTGAGTCAGTGAGTGTCCTATGCTACCAGAGTGAGAAAAGATGTAGAAAGGAGTTCAAAGACAGCTGCAGATGAGTTGGTTTTGGCCTTGCTTTTTACTAAGGAATATATAGGCTCTTTTGGGGCTACAAAGATGAAGAAATTGCTGGAGAGCAGGGTAACAAAAATCTAGATCATTAAATAAATCAGAAAAATTGCAGAGAAAATTGTCATTGAAATGATAGCACATTTTAAAGACAGATTTTACTGAATCTTTCAGGACTTTTCTGGAGTTTTTCTTACAACACGGTGCTTCACAGATATCCCTGTCCTTACAACCTGGGTTAGGAGTTACCACCCTAAAGCTATTGAGCTTCCGGGCAGGTGAGTTGCTACAAGGTCTGTCCTGGCTGAGCATGGGTTAAAGCAAGTCAGCAAGAGCTCTGAGGCCAAAGTCATCCTGGGAGGAGGCTGTGCTCCTGGTCTAGCTCATCCTGTAATGAAGCAGAGGGACACTGGAGAGACACTGTCATCTCCTGTCTGCAGACTAAAGGTAAAGGAGAACAGGGAGCGTGCAATGCTACTTGGATTAGCGAGTCACATTGAAGGTTATGAGGATGTTTAGTTTTTAGCACAGCCTAAGACAGAGGTGAATCACTGGTTATTTTAATGGACAAGTAAATGGATGGATAGTTGATTATCCCTAAGAAGCACCTCAGAAAGAAGATATGGTCCAAAGCAATAAGGTGTGCAGATGATACTCATAAATAAAATAGCAGAGCAAAAGAAGCATTTATAAATTACCTGGCACATACCCTACAGAATTATGAAAGCACCATAATGGCAAAACAAGAAAATGCTGACCCTCTCTGTGTACCAGGACAGCAAGGAGTCTTACAAACACGCCATCTCCATGCAGTTGCCTCTCACAGCAGGATGTTTGCCTGCACGCAGTTAGTGCTTTATCACACTGAAAATGCAACGTGACAAATGCCTTCTTTCAGTGAGACGTAGGAATGCTTGTGAGTATTGACTGATTCCTCCATGTATCTGCTGCACTGAAAAGCTCTGTGAGTTTGTCCACATGTCTCTCACCTGGAGGAGGTCCCCATGCCCCGCTCACCCCACTCCTGGCTATGATCCCTGGCTGTGGATACCACTCTCGCTTGCCATTGCAGCAGTCAAATAAGCTGAGCCCTGTTCTCTGGAACGGGCAGCATTGCCAGCCCGGGCCATGCCGAGTGGGAGTCTCTCGCAGTCAGTAGGAAGGGTCTTCAGCCCCTCACAGATGACACCGCTGCCATGTCTGCTGCCTTTGTGGGCAGTGTCTGTGGCCCAACTGCACTTCTGCTCGGCAGCAGTTTTGAAACGTTGACTGGTGGGGGCGAGGAAAGGGCTGACAACAGCCATGTGAATCATTCATCACGAAAAGCACAAGCACTGCTTTTATTCCTCCTTTCAGGCTAGGTGACAGCCCTAATTCCTCAGGCTCTATTTATCTCTGATTCTGGTGAATTTTTATGGATATGGCTGTCACAAACATTACTGCAAAGATCTTTATTTAATATTGAAAATTCAGGTCAGGACTACCACAAAGACCACGTGGGCCTGTCTCTCATTCTTGACAGGGAGGGCATTTTTTGCATTTTTGGGCATACAGGTACATTAATGCCAGACAATTCATCTTTTTAAGAAGCCAGTAACAAGTTTAAACAGACCTTGCCTTGGATTTGTGTTTCCCTTGACAGCAACAAGCTGTCCTCTCTGGCCAAGCACCTTGCAACCCACCAAGGAGGCTGCTGCCAGGCCTCCTGTGTGACGCCCAGGACCCCATCCCAAGGTGATGCCTTGCACTGAGGGAAGCGGAGGGAAAGCTCAGGCACCCGGTAGCAGCCGAACGGCTCTGCCTGTCCACCTCCCGCAGCCCTGGCAGGCCCGAAAGCCTCAGCCCAGACAGGGAGCTCTTGGTCGCTGTGAGGCACCATTTTGGGGGAGCCTAGCAGAAAGCCTGTCCTTCTGAAGGAGATTGGTGGGGGAGGGAGAGGGAGGACTGAATATTTTCTTGTGTGAAATGTTGTTTTTAAACAGTGGCCTTTTCTTTCCACCTCGCCACATTTGCTTCAGTCACAGAGGCAGCAGGTGGAACTGCAGGAGCCCAGCGGGGCCTGAGGGAGCCTTGGCCAACACAGATGGGGCAGTGGGCAGCCATGCCCTCCCAGCCCTCCGTGTCTCACCAATGGAGCTTATCCTTTACATTAATGACCTTCTCAGATTGATATTTCCTTCCAGTTTCTCATGCAAGTTATCACTCATCCCCACACACTATTTTTTCAGTCAACTATAAGAACGAGACTGGGAGTAACATAGCATTGAACTGTGGGTCAAATTAACAGCCTACTGACAAGCAGTTCTTGTCCAATTTGCTATGCCATTATAAGCAGTGGTCTTGTATAGTCATGTATATAAATTCTAGAGAATCCCCTTTGTACTGGGCGCGTGCCACTCTGTGCATCACCTAGCAGGTTTAAGTGTGCAGTGTGAAGCTTTGGAGATTACCACTGCTTCACTGATGGAGACGTCCACCAGCACAGCATGGTGGTGCTGGAACAACTCCCTCGTACAACGTAAACGTAACTTCCAGACAGATGCTGCAGCTAAACGCTGAAATGAAGGAAGGAATAAGCCACTGAAGAAGACAGGAAGGACACTTCTCAGGCATTATTCCTGAAACAGTCATACACTAAAACACAACTTCAAATACTGATGCTCCTGTTTAGAATTAGCAGGAATTGCACATAAGAGTTGTAGTTAAAGGGTCAAGCAGCAATTCAACCTGAAATGACTCAAGCTGTGAAGCAATGTATTTGTATTAAGATAAAATGCAGTGCATAAACCAGCAATAATTTCAACAGAGACTTCAGTTTTCTCTGACAACACCTGTTCTCAGTTGCAAAGGACTACCTCATAAAAGCCCCAATGGCATTGTGTCTCTTACTGCTTTCTTGGATATACCAAAAATCAATATGCATCTTGAACATGTGACAAACTCACTTGTGTATCCTGTAGCTTTCATTTTGAACTGAAGGCAAAACCATTTGGGTTTTTTTTCCTGTTGCCATGAATTGAGGTTTCAAAATCCTTTGACAGGACAATCAATGAACTTAGCCTCTTCAGCATTCAGGGGAGTCAGGAGGTTTACTTGCTCCCATGCATGATGTTACAAAGCTTTTTCTAGAATTTTGTG
Source organism: Egretta garzetta (assembly GCF_000687185.1). Classification (NCBI taxonomy): domain Eukaryota; kingdom Metazoa; phylum Chordata; class Aves; order Pelecaniformes; family Ardeidae; genus Egretta; species Egretta garzetta. The sequence continues at coordinate 4,147,632 of NW_009258484.1, read as the reverse complement.
TTGGCTTTCATGGGAACAGTGACTTGGTAATCTGGCCTGCTGAGGCTGGTGACCAGTTATTTGAAGGTGTTCTTGACATCTCAGAAAAAAAGGCTCCCCACGTGAAACTCCTGAAAACAATGATTGAGAATTAAATTTTTCTTCCTCAGAAATCATTCATATATGTGTCATTTTCAGCACTGTTTTATTCCACTTTCCCATTTACTTAAAGCGGTGCTATATTTTGGGTTTCAAACAACTTATACTAGATAAATACAACTACAACTGAATGGAGCAAACAAACATAGTTTTAAGGGGACATTGCTCAGGCTATAGTGAAGCATGAAAACAAAACAGTCACTCTGCTTGCATATGGAAAGAGTTACTAAAATGGTAAACCACGATACTGCAGAAAACATAATGTCATCGCATGCCTTAGGCCAGCCTTGTACCATCTGAGCAAGAAAAGCACCTGATGACAGCACTCTGGAATGCATCTTTTGCAAGCAGTGCTGATCTGATAGTGCATTCATTAACTCTGAAAACTCCACAGTGTGAGTGTTGACAGGTAGGATTTTAACTACAGGTAAAACATGTTTTCTTCTGAAAGGTTACAGTTCGTTGGGAAAATAATCATCAGGCATTGCCTGCAAGTCTGCTAGCATATTGAAAGTGTTGGAGGGAGTTCAGTTGAATTAATATGTAGCTGATACAAATTTGAGAAAAAAAAGTCACAAGTTGCAAATCAACATTTTTGATGCTTTCTCTTTGAAACCTCTAACCAGTTCCAGTCACTTCACAAGAACATGACGAACAATATTATGTGAGAAAAAACACTGAGAAAGCAGAGTTAAATGAAAAAAAAAGAGACCAAAATCAGCTATCCCTGGTAACCTAGAAACCCTGCACAAGACAATGTCCTGTCCACACTGCTATTCCTGCCATGGTTATAGGCTCCACAGTGCTGCCTGCGTCAGGGATGCTTTTCTTGTTTGAGGTTCCCTACAGCTTGGCAGTAGAGAATGGAGGAAACATCTGTTTTCTATTTTTAAAAGATTGAAACAGGAATAGAAACAATTTCTCCCTGTGCCGGTTCAGTCACTTCCCTGATGCCAATTTTAATTAGCCAACAAACAGAATATCATTAGAAACAGAGTTGTTCCTCACAGCCTGATGAGAAACAGCAGTGGCCCCAATCCGGCAACATTCGAGCATCATTAGATGGATGCCAAAATGTTAGGGGACTGGCTTAAAGTCCTATGTTTCCATTTTCGTTTTTTTAAATCTCATCTTGGAGGTTCATTTCCTCAAAAGGAATCTCATGTTTGCTTCAAGGATTCAGTATGAAATGCCTAACATTCACAGTGGGCATCCTTCCTTCCATTTTACGAAGGGTCTTCCTCCCCTTATCCACCTGAGTACCCTCTTACATTTTTACCTTGAGGGGCACATCGCTGTTCATTGTCTGCAAACAATTTATTGCCTGACCCTCATCAGGTCTCCTCCCTGTACCTTGTTTTTGCTCATTGTCTTGCAGATGAGCTCAGTTCTGCCATGCTCTCTCTGTGTCTGGGAGCACTGGGAAGCCTCTGTCTTTGTTGACGCTCTAAGTGATGGATGCTCTTTTTTTCTGGATTCCTGTTCTTCACCTCCAGTTGGCCCATTTTTTGCACCTGCCTTCTCCAGTTCAGGACATTCCATCACTTCAGCCATCTTATTCTCATGTCTGTGCTAGCAGTAGACAGGACTGAGGTCCTAGCTGCTGAGCGGTCTCTGCAATCTAGATGGCCCATCCAGTGGGGAAAGGCTTCCTCTGCGCTTCCTCTGTGGGCTGACTTCAGCCTACACCTTTCCCTCATATCCAGGATTTACTTTAAGAATTACTGACCTCAAAAGTCATGTCTCTGTGTTCCTGGACACAGTCCTATGTTGCTATTTTGCATCCCCTTCTGAACACCAGCTCTTAGGATGCAAAGGCAAGAGGTCTCTTCAGTCCTCAGGAGCTTTTTTGCCTTGTTCCCTGCCTACACATGGCTTTGAAAAGGGAAAAGGGAGATTACGTAGAATCAAGAGAAATGTTGGTAGTCATGAGAACCTAGCCACACAGAAACCCACCTAAAAGGTCTGAGGTCTCTACAAAAGTCTGCTGTACACAGACGACTTATTTCACCTGTGCAGAGACCACCATTTAGCCCAAAAGTATTAGCTACCAGGTACTATGCAGTGCTTAAACATGCAATCAAGTAAGTACATGGCTCAAATCAGTTGTACTCAGGATCTTCTACACTGAGCTGCAAGCCAGACTTCCGCGTCAGGAGAGCAAAATCAGCCATGGCCTTCTGGGTAATAAATAGGTAGTTGCCATTTTCATCACTGAAGTGATGACAGGTAAACAGAGGCATGAAAGTCTCCCAGTGATATCATCAGTCTCACCTGTACCAGGGGCAAGGTGTTATCTCTGTTACTGCTGTGAAGGCCTCAGGAAGGCCCACATGTGTGATCTGTAGCACAGTCCCAAAGAGGAGTGAGAAGCTGGGCAGCTCTGCTCCTTTGCAGCTGGCGACCTGCAGCTTGATTGCATCTCGGTCCTCAGCAAGCAAGCAGACAACTTGCTGAGCACACACTAGGAATGGGGTGCCAAGAACCAGGGACATTTACTGATCATATTTCACTTTTTCGTGTGATCCCCACATAATTCTGCATGACTGCTATTCTCAGTTGTGCTTTTCATGAGCATGTGCTGAATCTAAGTGTCATCCATCCTTTCTCTTAGGCTAGGAACTCTTCAAGTGCCTGGGTAGACAGTATGTAGGAAACAGAAACCAAGACAAACAGTGCCAAGCAAGACACATATGTAATTTTGCTGTGATGGCCAAGAGCCTTTAGACCTTTCCACCAACTTTGGCTTCAATCACCTTCCACCTTGCAGTGTTGGTAAATGTGCACATCCACATCTGCTTTTCAGAAAGCGCAGAAATTTGCAGTGCTACACAGCACTAAGAAATATAGGTATGCCACGTCCCTCTCCCACCTTCATTTGCCTCCTGTATTCAATATAAACAGCTCCAGTGGCTGGGATGGGAAATGTAACCCACGTATTGCTGATTACTGAAGTCAAATACTTTCAGGTATGAGTATTCCTCCTCACTTTAATTGTTCATCACCTTGCATAGCTGTGAACAGCAGTTTGGTCTTTCAGCGCTGGGTAATTCTTGACAGGCCTTTTTTGTATCTTATGGAGCGGACCACCCATAGACATTGCATTTTGTAGTCCTTACTTCTCGAGATTTTTACATTGCTCCTGTTAGCCCCTGGATTCTGAAGTATTCTAGAGAAAAGTTATCAATAATTTCTGGTGAGGTTTTATACAAATACATTGTGGTCTTTTTGCATTTGTTTTCCTAATTTAAATCAAAATGTACAATGGAAGAACACAGTGGTACTAGTCACACGTTTTAGTTAAATGCACTGAAAATTTACACAAAATGATGTACTAATGTTAGAGCAATGTGTCTGTCCTGCACAATTTTAAATGCAAATAGTGGTATAGAAGAAGATCTTCTACATGTTTGTGGTATCCTCTTTCCATGAAAAAAAAACCATTTTCGTTAAGTGAGGCACACATATAAGGCTGTTGTAACATGGCATAACATAACATGGGGCAGAAATATATTAACTTTCCATAATAATAATTAAGGCAAAGAGGTAATGATCTTTCTTTGAGAAACTGCTATTTCAGAAGTCATTCCTGGAGATGAGTAAGCAACTGTGTTCTGTGGGCCAACCCTACTCAGTGTTTGATTACATGTTTAAGCATTTGGATGTTCGTACTTAGATGGCATTGTAACTAAAAAGTCAAACTGACATCTTTGCTTTGTAATCCCAGTTGCAATATAATAACAGCCAACTGTTTAGACATGTTTATCTCCCTTATGAAGGTAACTTGCTGTTATTAGAAAAGAAACACGTCCTATAACACAGAATTAGAAATGAGTCATGAATCTGGTAAAATCAAAATCCCTTACACCCTTTCTCAGACGAAAGCAGTAGTAAATCCAGAAGCCAGGCAAAACTGTTACTATGGCTTAAATAATTGCCAACAACCTGATGGGTGACAAGAGACCTCTCCTTTAGAGCTGGGAAGCAGCAGGCTGTGGGTATGCTCAGCGCCACGCATAGCTGAACTGGAGATTTCTTTATGAGAGCAACTACTAAGGTGTCCAGAGCATAAGTACTGCTCGATGGCCAGAAACTATTGCCCTTCTCTTAATCTTACTGACTTCAGACTGTCAGCAATGCTATTTCTGCTCCATTTTGTTCCTCCGTTAGAAAGCAAGGTAAGACTGCTTCTTCCTTAATTTTTTATCAACCCAACTGCCTTTTGGGACACAGTAAGGAATTTTCATTTACGGTAAGGAATTAACAAGGAATTTCATCTAAAGTAAGGAATCAGTAAGAAATTTTCATATGCATGTTTTTTAAGAACATATTTTAGGAACAAAAAATGTTTACGGCACATGAGGCAAAATTTGATTTCATAAAATGACAAAATTGTCCACCCAAAATTTTGATGAAATTAATTTCATCACATAAGACTAAAGGATGAACTGACACTTTTTGAAAAAGTACTTGACAGAATAAAACATTGTTGCAAACAGCAAGCTTTGCACCAGTATCGTAACACATTTTCTACATACTAGGTGAAAAAATTAAGCATTTAACTTAGTAACTGAATTTTTATAAATATTTCTCTATTGCAACAAAATTTGTGGTCATTTGGCCAAGAAAAGCCTTTCAGTACCAGCATATTAAAATTAGAACCATACATTTGATAGAGCACTTTGAATCTCAGGAATGATTGCCTGAAAGATTGCTTCTAGGAGAAAGTTCTTTCCCATAGAAACACTGTATATAATAATATACAAGTAGAAGTTACAGTATTTAATTTACACAATTTTTCCAAAATTAAGACTTTTCAGTTCCTGCACAGTTTCTTTTTTAATAATGAATAGTTTTCTTACACTTAGTAATTCCCAAAGCATTACAGAAAAAGTGAATTAATGGTTTTCACTGTAATTAGCTCATGAATGGTAATTTCTCTGCTTGTGAAAATGTCTTTAATAAAATAGCATTTTTTTTCTAATAATGCATAAAGGGTAGGTTATAGTGTAATCAAAATAAGAAACTGAAACAGAAAATATATTGCTGTGAAGAAAAGAAATTTTTTAAATTGCCAGCCTGTTAGAGACAGTTAGAGAATATATTATTTGTTCTGTAGACACCCTGTTACAAAGGAGTGGAATATGCATTATTTTAATGTACTGAATTTTACTAAATACTCAAAAATAACTATTTTTAAATCACTATGTTTTGCTATTGCTGAAGGAAATTTTACACATGCAACGTTTTTATTTTAACATAAACTTTATTTTATTCTGTTTCCAACATTCGGTTTAAGACAGTGTGGTTAATAAAAACCATACAATGACTCGACTTTTCATTACACAGATTAGTACACTGCTTTTATTGTTACAAGTTCAATTAGAAGAAACAAAAGTTAGCAATGATTTATTACCAGAGCATCCCTTACTATGTTTCCTATTTACACACCATGGAATGTATCTTTATTTATTTCGAGCTGTTATTAAAAAATATAAATAGCCACCTTACTGTTCTTTCAAATTGCTTTTTCCACATACTCCCTGTCATTAATAGACAATAAGGCTTGAACCAATTTTGCCATAAATTGTCTTGGTTTAGCAGCAAAGTCTTTGCTCCCTTTAGCCAAACCTAACTAATTCAGACTACTCCAGGGAGGGACTGAACCCAAAATGACCAGGCACCCCAAGGCAGAGCAGCTTCCATCCTAAACAGGTTCCAGCTCAAAAGCCTTGAATAACCACAGGTACAAGCAAAAAATTTTTCCTGTGTGGACAAGTCCTCACAGCCCTCACATAACTGCGTTCTAAGAGGTACAGAAATACAAAGAGAATAACTTATCGGCTTCTGTCTTGCCCTCTCCTCTTAAATGCGTCTATAAATGTACGTGTTCAGTGTAGCAGCTTCGGGACTGTTTCAGGATGCAGTCACATCTGGGAAACCTATGTCTGTGGCATGTTTCCAGGGAAAACATCTGTAGTATAAAATGGGTATTGATTATAGGGTGTTCAGGCTTCCCTAGGTATATACTTTACAAGGCCTAGAAGAGGTACGTGAGTCTACTCCAAAAGAATGGAAAACATCACTTGATTATAAATACTGTTGATATCTGAATGGCTGGTTAACCTTCAAAAAGTGCCCTTAGTATTTAGTGTGAATAAACTGATGCTGTATAAAAAGATGGTATTTTACTGCCCTCTAACGGCTGCCGATCAACAGCTCCCTTTTTTTTTTTTTTTTGGATTTATTCCCCAAAAAACTCTCTCCAACAGGTCGCTGTGACACGAAGTCTAAGTCTTCCAACCAGCAAGAAGCCTCACACAATTATCCTCAGATGGCAAGACCTATGGAAGGTAATTTCACAGCATCCTAGGCATGTTGGAGAGACAAAACTGGCATGCTACCGAGTGGAAAGAAGGTTACTCAAATCAGAGCCATAACTTCATAATTGATGCTAGTTAGCCAAACTGTGTCTAAAACATCAGTAACTGAAATTTCAACATTTGAGTAAGTCTTACCAGTCTGAATTGATAAGCCCAGGAGGATCTTCTGATGTAGCTGAGAGAATAGGTAGCTTTAACAGTGGTTTCAGCCATTTTCTATCACTGCCTAGAGATCCTAGGTGTGACAAATTTGAGGATAAAATACTTAAGTCCAGGTTTTTAAGCCTTTTCTTTTTATGATGAACTGCTGTTCACAGCAGCTATAGGACTTTTTCAGCGAGTAATTCCTTCTCAGGGTCAGGAAGGGATTTACAGGCCAGACCTTAAATAGTAGTACCAATGCAGACTAGCGATCAGGTGAGTTGTTCAGTTCTGACAATAAAAAAGCCCAGCTATTATAAATGTGACAATCAACCATATTTAAGCATCATACAACTACTGAGCACAAATTATAGTGTGACTCACTTTTCAACCAGGGGAAAGAATAATCCGGTAAAGGATCTGTTCATTTCAGAAAGAGAGTTCAGGGATGGGGTTTTTTTCCTGTGGAGCGCCATGGATGAAGAGTCACTGTAGTAAATACAGGAACCCTAAAGCAAGCTCATTTTAGATTAACGTGAAAACCTGATGATCTGTGCCATTTTGTGTAGATTTTACAAATTTCATAAACAGATGGTATCTAATTTGCTTTGTTGCTTTAATCCTGCTCACCATTCAGGCCATTCCATGCACGTTTCATGTGGACAATCCACAGAATTTTCAAAGCTTTGTGACAAAAGTTCTTGCAGTCCATCAAACATCTCTTCAACCTGTAGTTTGAATCTATCAAGTTGGGGTTTTTTCTGGGGAAAATTTTATATAAACCCAAGTCTCTTTTCCCAGCTAAAAAAACCCACATTGGTGGAAAAGAATGGTTATGAAAACTTAGATTTATGCACAAGTAAATAGCTTTGTGCATGTTTTAGTGTCTGTCTTCATTGAAAGAGGATCCAGAAATGTAAAAATATCTCTTTCCATTTGTGATGGTTTGACTTGTCTGAGCTCCAGATGCCACCAAGCCACTCTATCACTCACCTCTTCAGCAGGACAGGAGGGGAGAAGATGAGATGGAAAAGAAAGAAAACTTGTGGGTCAAGATAAAGGCAGTTTAATAAAAAGCAAAAGCAAAGGCTGCACATGGTAGCAAAAGGAAAACAAGATTTTATTCTCTATTTCCCATTAACAGGTGATGTCCAGCCCCTTCCCAGGAAGCAGGGCTTCAGTACGCATAGCCATTGCTCTGGAAGGCAAAACGTCATAAAAGACAAATGCCCCCCCGCTTCTTCCTCCTTTTCCCTTAGCTTTTATATCTGAGCTGACATCATATGGTATGGAATATCCTTTTGGTTGGTTTGGGTCAGGTGTCTTGGCTATGTCCCCTCCCAAGATTTTGCCCCCTCCCAGCCCACTGGTGGTGGTGGGGGAATGTTGGAGACACAGCCTTGGTGCTGCGGGAGCACTGCTCAGCAGCATCCAAAGCCCTGGTGCGTTATCAACACCTTTCTACTGACCGATAGAAAGCACAGCACTATGCAGCTTGACCCAATGCACCATTTTCCAAAAATTTTTACTAATTCTAAGTGCTTATGACTCATTTGACATCCTTGGTTGTTTTCTTTCCTTTCATCTCTTCCTTCTTAAGCAATATGTGAACAACAGAGGTTGCTCCCACTGAGCTCCAGTCAATAATAGTTCAGTGATTTTGAAGCTAAGTAAAGCAAACTGGCCTGTTTGCTCTCGCAGTGACCTGGGAGTAGTAATAACAGGATCAAAAAAATATATTCTATTATCATCTGAAATGTGCCTTAATTGCATGTGTTACAACAGCTCCAAGCAGTATTGATTCAACAAGGGGCTTTCACTAAACCGTTTTTAACCCATGCTGAAATCTCTGGATCTGCCCTATTACAAAGGATAGCTTTTGCACAACTTGGACATTTGCAGAGAATGTTTCAGTTTTTCTGCTTTAAACAAAACCATCCTTACAACCGCAGTCACTGAAAGAGATGACTTTCCTCGCTTGCTCTACCGAGTTTTCAATCAATTTATAGACTTGTTTCATTAAAGCACATTGAAAAACAGTGACATGTTTGGGAACTGTGCACACGTTGCATGAACCTAGCTGGTCCTCAGTAATATGGTTTGGTTGATTTTTGCCACTCAGAAATTTATGGTGAGAAATAGGGTAAATTTAGTAGTAAGTAGAGAAGGAGCAACTCCATCGTAGGCAGAAATTTGAAGATTGGATTTTATCATATCATGAATAAAGAACTGCTTTTACGGCATTATTGCTTTGAAAGAGATGCTTCCACTTTTATCTGTACCTATTCATCAGCCAAAGTGCTGTCTGTGGGGTAGTAAATCACAAGTCTTACAGACCTGCTCCACAAAATACAGCAGACATTGATGAGAATGGATGTGGATACCCAGCAGATGACAGCATTCTTTGTGTGTCAGCATTGCTGGCAAGCGTGTCAGGAACAACTGTGGCCATCAGGGCAGTAAATGCACGGTGCTTGATAAAAGAGCAAATTAAGACAAGTTAAAATTAATTTAGAGACTCAACGAGAAAACTGAAAGAGGAAGCCCTTTCTGTTTGGATAAGAGCCTGTTTCTTGTCTGCAAGGGCAATTAACTGAATGCTGAGAGTGAAGAGAGATTCAGGATTCATTTTCAGCTCTGCCACCCCACATGTATTCTATTGCAGCTTTGCTTCTCTTGAGAGGTCACGGACGCACTCGGCTCTTTAAAAGAAACTGTCAGGCCATAGTGAACATACCTCAGTTTCAGCACTTTGAAAAATGCTTTTTCTGTCCCTGAATGAATACAGAAAGAAAGCTTTTTCCAGCCCAACCTTTGTGCAATATCTGATATATGAAAGAATGAGTTAGAACTAAAAATACAGGCACTACCATAAGGACTTTGATGAAAACAGCAAACTGTCAGAGTCTAACTGTAAGATCATTCAAAATGCTGATGTACAAAGATCTATAGTTTAACCAGTCTAAACAACCTATTTTATCCACATACTGGATCCCAACAAAAGCCTTCAGAAAAGCTAGTCTAAACTTCTTCATTTGTGTTTTAAGTTCTGTAGCAAGAGAATGTTAGAGGTATCTCACTTAAAAGGCAAGGAATATCTTTATGAGATTTCCAAAATCATTTGAATTTGGATCTCAAGTCTGAGTTTGGAATCAATTACGTATTTCATCTCCTAGTCACCTCCACACATCATCATGTCTCAATGTCAATTCTTTGCCTCATACAAAAAGCAGGATTATTAGGACAGCATTAGTTAGATAAGATTAAAACATACTCAGTTTTTAAAGATTGCCATTTAGCTGAATTTCTGCTCTTTCCATCCTTGCTGATACTATATAGCCCCTAACTGTCCATCAGCTCCTTAGTTACCAGATCACTTCACCTTGTTCCTGTCATTCCTTCCTTTAATTTTATTCCATATGTTTCATTTCAATCTTGTATATAGTCCCATAGGAGTCTCATGTGTCCACAGTCAGCATTTCTGCCTTTGCAAGGTGGGTCCACAGACATTTCTACCCGTTCAACTAAGAATATAATCAAATTTGCTTTGTCAAATTGGAACTTCACTTTTCAAAGACGTTGCTAATGAGTAGAAACAGAATCAGCTCTGTACGATACAGAGAAATTTTCTGGTTTGTTTGGTTTGCTTTTTTGCAGTTTTAGCATTCTTTTATTAGTTTTTCTTGGCTACAAAAGCTCCTGTAAACTTTCTGAAAGGGAAAAAGTGTTTTTGCAAATGGACATATGCTCCATACCTGTAATGTAACAATAGAGCAGATTTCCTGCAAATGTTCTGCAGAAAACCAGTCATTCGTGAATGTGCGCCAATAGAGGAAATAAAAACTATTCTCTTGCTTTGAACACCTTGTCTAAATTAGTGATTTGCAAGACTATACATGCAATTGCATTATTGCCAAAAAAAAAATCCCAAAAGAAAAGCCATAAATCTGAGACCAGCTTTGCAGATTTGTACCAAGATTTGACTTGCCAATTGCTCAAAGATTTTACTGTAATTGCGTGCAGTAAGCGTTCTTAGTAGTTGTACCTCTCTGATGTGTAAGTGGACACTTCCCTGTTGCCCGGCTGCCTTTGGCATGGGAAGTGGCTTTCCGGATGCTCCAGCTGGAAGCTCCCTCTTGACTTGAGGCTTCCATTTCCCCCAGCCAGGAGCACCCAAGCACCATTTCCTTGTCCGTCCCCGGCCATGCTGCAGGGTTCTGCTACTTAATGCTCACACCTTCGAGGAATCAGTCTACCAGAAAAGTAGACAGAAAACTTTCTTTATGGCCAGCAATGTGTTCTGCAAATGACGGGAAAGAGAGAAGAACAACAAACAGAAATTTTAAGCTGTCTCTTCTAAATTTCAGTGGCAGTAAGCCATTTGTAGCTAACACTGTAATGCAAAAGGCAGAACTAAAATGACATACAATGCACTTTAAAGTGAAAAATTAAAATCTTCTGTTGCATGCTGTGGTTGTGGTTTTATCAGGCCTTTCTAATTTGAAACATACTCTGCTATAGAGGAAATGTCTTCCCATATTTTCTCAGAATCCTGGCTGACGGAAGACATTTCAGTTGATGCTGTCTGCCAAAAGGGTCCATGCAGAAATCATACGACGTGCCTCCCGCAGGCATTTCATTGTGATAGCATAAATGACTGTGTGAATGGTGCAGATGAAGAGAACCGTGGTGAGTACTGCAACATCTGTAAGCACACAGAAACAAAATCTGGTTGTGGGATGTGCTCCTAATAGTTGGCAGATGATCCACAAGCCTGACAATTCTGGGGTTTTCAGTGTAATTGAATATTTTCTTTTCTTCAATGAATGAGGGAATTACAGAATGCTGGTCAGCAAGGAAAACTGACAGGGTGTCTAAATGCATGCCCCAGGCAGACTCTAGTGATGAGATTCCTGGTGAATCCCTATTATATTATCCTCTGCTGTGAACAGTGGGTAATCACTGCACATCTGTGTGGGAATCCTTCAAAGTGGGTGCACAAACTCCTACAGATAAGTAGGGCTCCTTAAGCTCAGTAAGGCTTTCTGCCAGTCCAAGTGAAGTATTCTTATTCTGTGATGCTTTCAAGTGTTGGGAGAGTCTTAGATATATACATATGTTGGTATGTGTGCATAAGCACACATGCACTTGGTGGTGATCACGTTACCATTCCCCTGTGTCTTACTGATCTCCACGCCCACTCTCAATCCAGAAGAGCAATGAGGAAGTCAGATCAATGAGCCCAGCCTCCTTTTCTGGCTAATAAATGATCCCTATTTTGGAGCATGATTCCCTCTACATCACATGTGACTTCTTTGGGGACTCTGAAGCATGCTGGGTTAGAAGGTAACATGTCAACTCCACTCTCATCTCCTGCTTTGTATCCTCCCTCCCCATGTGTTCTTACATCTCTTTCACTTCCTTTTCTTCTTTCTAAGTATTTCATATCATCCTCCTCTGCCTCTTTCCACTTTCATTACCATCACCTGTCAGCTACCATCTTTGGATGTGGTCATTTGTGTTTATGTGCTTATGACTTTCCACATTGCACCTTTCCTGTTTACCGTTCACCTATGTACCGGTGCGGTTACTAGCTCCAATCTGCTCCCTGCTGTACTAACACTGGCTGCCCCAAAGACTGATACTCTCCATATGTAATAGAGATTCCTACCTTCTGCCAATCTATTAAAAAAAAAAAAAAGTCTAAGATTTATAAATTTTAACTGATTTTCTCTCAAATCTCATAGAACTTTTACAATTGCCTATACATTTAGCTGGCCCAGTAATGATCTGTTCTCATCATTTTCCATGGTTTTACCTGAAATTTGAGATCACCAAACATATTCATTTACTGAAACTGGTGTAAATTTTCTAGTTTTTACCGAGTTACTTTCTGACTTTCAGTCTTGTCCTAGAATACCTGCATTATCATTTGTATATTTTCACTGTAAATAATGTGGAACTTTCCATGCTATACCGTGTACTGCAGCATGAGTTTCTCCACTACATTAATCATTCTACTTGGCATTAATTTCTTTTTATCAGCACATCTTCTAATAATATTTTACATCTACATTATATTTCTCTTTCTATTTCTCTCTCTCTCCGCCATGTTTATAGTCTGGTACACTTCTGATACTCACTTTACATGAGATTTCTTAATTTGGGCTTATAATTGCTACTCATAACCAGCAGAAAAGACAATAAAACCAATCTCTTTGAAGATTTACTTTTGGCTCCATCCCCACATCTACCCCGCAGACATGTACCCCAAAAGACAAATTGTACCCCAACATGTACCCCAACACATTAACCCCACAGACAAATTGGCATTAATGTCCCGGTTTTCCTTAAAAGCTGATAGACAATTTAAAGTACAGCTGATAACCTTTTTTTATAGGAGATAACAGTGGATGGGCAAGTGTCTTTGATATGGTTCATGGAAAGCCTAATTATCTGGATTTATCAGAAGAATTCTAACTTAATCCTAATGCCCTTATTAATATCATTAAACTATTTTACACTTCTAAGGCTTTTCACTGCATACATATATTCACTATAATTATAGAGATATCTGGAATTTTAGATGTGCTCAGGGAACTCCTTTACTTTCCCAGAGCTTTTTGCATGCATACCAGAGCAGAGCAGAGTAATGCAGTGTGGAACTTCCTTTTTAGTGCCAGGCTGCAGCTTTATAAAGTTGCAGGAAAATGGTAATTACATTTCTGGAAACTTTTGGAAAGTCAGTATTTGTTTTCATCCCACTCAGGAACAAAGAAAAAAGAAAGGCTTCTCTATGAAACATTAAAAAAAATTAATATACTGAAATGTTTTGTGTTGATCCCATCTAAAATATTTCTTCCTGCCTGCTGATGAAGACTCATAAAACCAAAAGCCTCAGCTCAGTCAAAGCATTACAGTTGTGGGACAGTTCTTCAGATGGACTGCCAAGCTGGAGTACCCAAACCACCCTTCCCTTAAATCCCAGAAAGCAAGGACAGTGTCTTGGCAAGCAAGAGGCAGGTTTAGATGCTGTGTTCCCTCTGGTCTGCACTAAAATCAAAGCACCCAATTTCTCAGTGAAGTCTAGTGACTTAAATCTGCATTCTCCAGTGGAAACTGTTCCATCAGCAGTTTCTCAGATGTTTGCATTTGTATGTATATAAAAAAATATATGTACATCAACTACATCTTGTGTTTCAGTTACCCTTATTGTAGGTTACGGACAGTAGGATATTAAACTTGATTTACGTTTTACTTACATTTGCTTTCATTACATGTAAAGCACCACAGTCCTAGGAAATGCAGAATCCCTGTTTTATAGCCTTCCCAAAAAGTGAGCCTTACGAAGGTAATTTGGGGGTGTTGCATCTAGATATCCAATCCCTTTCTAAAAAGAGGTCTCAGAAGGCACTGCATCTGATCAGGCGTACTTGGTGGGTCATATGTAAGACATTCACTCAAGAATTCCTTTTCTTAGGTCGCCACCAATACCCAGAAGGCTGCAGCTGCACGGAGACAGAACTAGAATGTGCTGCTGTTAATTTAAAGTTCCACTTGTTTCAAGTAACGAACCCACCTGTAAGTAGAGTTCCCTTTGCTCTTCAGCATAAAGCTGTTTTACAAATAGAGATGCCTAAACACACTTTGCATAGTGCTAGACTACCGAGTATGGGCCCTCTGCATTCAGAGACTGCGGAAAAGGTTGACCCACTATGGATATTTACTAGGTGATTTACTAGTCCATGGCGAATGCTGTGAGCATTTTGCTGCAAGGTCTACTTCAGTGAGGAATTCATCTGATGACATGTACTTGTCAACCCTGTAAACCAGTCATGTAATACAGGTCATATGAACTGCACATGGAACAAGTTTACTTCTCTCCTCTAAAGAGAGCTTGGGGAGTTAGCTGAGATGTGCATTTTGCATTGTAGATGTTTACAATTGGGTGAGTTGAATGCTATTTGGGTTTGTTCTTCCTATTGCTTAAAGCCTGTCAGCCCCAGGCCACGCACTAAAAGATCACTGGTTGTGCAGCCAGCACTGGGGTAATGAGCACCCACCAAATATTGCTGAGGTTACCAAAGCAGGAATTTCAGGGTTATTGGTTCTTAATGATGACTGACAGCTCCCTATTTTGTTTTGCCAGCTCCAGTCCTACAGGTTGTCAGAATTTATAGTATGGCTGAATACTTGCTAATATGAGAAATTCTCGAAGATACGTCTGCATTACCAAAGGAAAATATTTAAAAGAGGCCAGTCTTAAAACTCGGCAGTGAAGTTTGCTGGCCTTTAGCTGGCTTGTTCAAGCAGTACCTTTACTTTCCAAAGAGACCAAAGAGAGGCCTGCCTTCTCCCAGCTAATCCCAGGAGGGCACTCAAGCTTCAGCTCGTGATTTAAACAACAAGGACCAATGACAAAGAAGCTGAGGTTACCCAGGCTTCACAGGCAAGGTAACACACCCAATGTACTGCGCCCAGTGTAACGCAATGGAATGTGCCCAAAGTCCTTTCTGGGCTCTGACCTGGATGTAAGGTCTGATTTTTGACAGTTGCACCACTGACCAGTTACAACCTAACTTAAACATCAGTTACCAATTACTTTTAGGTCCCTCACACACAACCAGTTCCATTCTCTTCCAGATGAAGTTTTCAGCAAGTGTACAAAGGTAAAGAAAATGTGCCTTTCTTGGCAGGTTTACTAAATTATTTATTAAATTATTACATGAGTCCTGGAGTACATAGAAGGAACAAAATCAATAGACAGTCACGTGTGTGATCACTTTTTTAACGGTATAGCACAGCATTTGCCTTTGAAATTCATGTTTTGGTCATGTTGGTCTTCCAGTGTAGCCAGATGCTCACAGATGCAGGCAGTTTTGTATGCAACACACAGAGATCTGGTCTGGCTCCCTGCCACAGAAAAGTAAGTGAGCAGAAAATAAGTCTGTCTAATATGAAACACCGCCATTTTGTCATGGAGCTGCACCTTACTGTTTTAAAAGGCTAAATAAAGCATCTTTTTTTAATTTTTTCCCCTTTTTTCTTTCTTTTTTGATGCTAAGCTACCATGGAAACCAATTGCAAAATTATGCAAGGAGCTGTACATGTAGCAAGTTCTCCTGTGTAGTCAGTCCTCTCGCAGACCTCTAGTACTTTTTTTTTTTTCCAAGCTGGGTGGTGTATTCCATGTTCTTTATGTAGTAGGATGTCCTTTTTATTGTAATTTGACTTGGAGAGCTTTCAATGCAGCTTCCTCCAAGTTCCTGTAGGAACCAGTCTGAGCTTCATCAAGTTGTGAAGAAGGAAGGCGTTCATATATATTACATTGCCAGGTAAAATAACTTGTGTCCTTTTTAAATAGGGCTGTTGTTAATAACAACAAAAAAAAAAATCAGTCAGCCCTATACCTCAGATAAATCCTTCTGGGGTTAAGGCACGCATACAAAGCTGGCATGTATGAAGTCAACATAAGAAAACAGGGACAACTCCAAGGGTGAGAATTCATATACCACACTTAAGATAAATCCCCATAAAACTCCTAAGTACACAGTATTCGTGTTTAGCTCTTGCTTCTGACTGGATGGTGTATGCCTTTAATCCGACAGCTCAAACCACCTTCCATCCAAAAGCTGTTAGCAGCCTGCAAGAACATCAGTCATGTGAAAGGACTGTATCATCTGAAAAGTGGGCAGAGCGCTAGAACCAATTTTATATAAACAAAATATTCGTGCCACTAATTTTCAGCTGAGTCGCATCAGCAGGTGCAATGTATGTTAGCATAAGTGTGCCAAGAAGGATGGCTAATGATGGTCCACATTTAATAAAATTCAGAATAATATACCTGTATCCTGGAACAGTATTGGCTTTTCTCCCCAGCCTCCAGTGCGTTCTATTGTGTATCTTATTTTTTATAGCCTATGATCTTCTGTTCCAAAAGCATAAACAAGAAATGGGACATGACATGCTGTGGAGACAGACACATAAAGAACAGCCTCAAAGAAGTCATTAGAATGTTGCGTTCTGGTGGAAAATATTGAATCTGACTTCAGTGGTATTACACCAGGCATTAATTTAGTAGTGTGCTTAAAATGGTAGAAGGGGATAAATATAGGATTATAAAACATTTGCATTTCTAAGAAGTGAATGAATCATGATTACTCTGGCTTTCTTACCTCACCTATACCAGATTTACAATAGAATTGCATTCAGACAATATCAAGGAAAGTATTCTTTGGACCATGAAAACTTCAGAAATTGTGAGTACATTACCACCCTATTTCGCCTTTTTAAATGCCTGATTGCAGAGCAACCAGCCTTCCGCAACAGAGGAAACGGCATCTAAACTTCAGCTCTGCAAAGTCTCATCCAAACACTATTCCGCATGTTCCAGTAGCTCAAAGTTGTGAGCACTTCCCGAATTGTAACTCTTGCTGTGCTTCTAATTGCATACTGGGACAAAGACAAATCAACTTCTTTTTGTATCATTATAAACTTCATTTATTATGTGTACCTGACACTGCCTCATTAGTTGATCTTCACAAACCATGTTGGTCAAATTTTTCAAGAGTCAGTATTTACAGCATTATTAAGTACCTGAGTATCCCAACCACTGAGCTCCGTGCCTTTGAAAATCCAGTTAATCCTTCTGGCTCCTTATCAAGTTTTGAATAACAAGCTACAGGTATTGATATTTTGATAGATTACAGTATATAAATGCAAAACATTTTTACTATGTCTACCTTGGTCTAAAAAGCATATGTTTAACACCTTGGCAAAAGCTGTCCCCTGCGTCATAGCAGAACAGATCCATCCCAGTGCAGTGCAAAACTATTCATGAAAGCACATTTTTAATGCTTTACCCAGCATCACTCCAACTATAAAACATTTTAAAAGATGAAGTCAAACAGTACTGCCCTTGCAGTAAGAGACAGCCTTTTACGAGATAGACACAGTAAAATACTTTCACTCGGCTTTTTAAAATCAAATATTACTTGTTACAGTTCTTTATCTTTCTTGTTGTTCTCATCAACTGTCTGAAAGGTTTCTGCCTCCTCCCTTCAAAAGTAGCCTATCAGTGTTTTGACAGTGTCATTTTAGTTTCCGTGTTATATGTTTTTGTCAACAGCACCTCAATCATAAATGTATCAGTAGGTTGAAACCTGGGGTACTCGGATATCTACACAAATTGAAATGGCTGTGGCTGCCCATTTTCTCCCTGTCTGTAAAAGTGCCGTTCATCACCAGCAGCACTTGTGGTTTTGGCATTGATCTAAAAAGAAAGGAACAAGGCAGTAAAGCTATGTCTGCAAATTATGTTCTGCACAAAAAAAAATTTGAATGACTACTGCAGCTCTCAACCCCTTATCATACAGGTTATGTTTCAATTTCTGGAGGCAATAACTACACCTAGTTATTTTGGATTTGCAGAGGAAAAGCTCCCTCATGATTTGCTCATCTCAGCCTTTTTTTCGTTGTTTCCTTACAAGGATTGGTGATGTAATAAACTATTATTTCTTTCCAGAATTCTAGATTATAACCCGATAGTGATAATTCCACAGCAGTTATTGACTCGGCTAAAGTCTTTGTTTTTTGGTAAGTATTGCTCTTGCACATTTTCATGTTGGTATTGTTCAATATTCAAGTAGCTTTCCTTTCTATCTTTTTGGGTTTTCCTCCAAGTTCTTTTCTTTCTTTAAGACTTTCAAACATCCTCTTAATGAAGGAATCATGCTTGTCAACTGTCTGTACCATGTCTGGATCCAAATTTGAATCTGGATTTCTCATAGGCGTCTTCCTTGCTACAACTATCTTTACTATGTTTCTGTCAAAACTAAAGCATATTCCCAAAGTAGTAAAACTGTTTGGAGCCATATCCCTCTTCTCAGAACGCCTACAGGAAACTCACGGTCTAAACTGTCAACTCTTGGATACAACCGTCAGACACCTAGCATCTCCTTTTAGAAAACTGAAACAGTATATAGGTACTTGGTACTTAAACAATTCCCCAGGCAGATATCACTGTGACAACTATAACAGAAAATTCCATATACGGCAGAGCTTACAGCAAGGGGGAAGGAGACATGAAGTCCTTGAATCATTTTCCATCGCCCTCATCAAGTAAACCAGCAACTGAAAAGCATAATCTTGGTTTCTTAGAAAAGCTAGCAGCTATTTTGAATAGTATCCAGGGAAATACATTACTTGGTTTTGTTAGCAGAAAATTTTTTGCTACTAGTCCCTTGGCTCAGGGCAAAGAAGATGAAAAACTTTGTGTCTTTAATGATCCGTTGACTCATCTGTCTCAGCCAATCTCATCGTAGGTGGCTACTGGCATCAGAGCTGGCACCAGCAGCCTTTGGACCGGGCTCCACAGAGTGAGCACCAAAGCAAAGGATGGGGCAGGAGCTGAAATAGCTTCCCACCTTACCAGCTCCCATGAGAAAGAGCATGAGGAAGGCCATAGCATGTGTGGAAAATGTACATTACCCATATCAAGAATGCAAATTGTTTAATGAATGTGGTTTTTTCTGAGTTGTTCAATTTAGCATATTTCTCAGTCATTCAATGTATCCATTGCTTATAAATAAAGTACATTAATAAGCAGGTATCAAAAAATAACTGTCTGGGCTATGTTTTGCTACTGATAACTTAAAACACCTTTTTTCTTGTGTATTTTCTGTAAAATCTAAATTTACCTTCAATTTCAAAGCAATGTAACTAAATCTAATCTTGGATTCCTGTCTCCAAAGTTTACATTTGCATATCTTTCTTACACTTACATATTGTGTTATGAAGTATGATAAAACATCTTGTTTTCTAACCATGATTTAATTTATGAAGATCAATGTTAAAAAATTCACTTGAGACTCTTCCCAAGATCTGTACTCAAATGCCTCTTATTAGCTTGATGCAAGTAAATTATGCAAAAAATTCATTTGAAAAATGAATATGTCTTTTTCTGTGCAGATAAAAAATTAATCTTTTGTTTATTCTGTTAGACCAAGGCGCTTTTAAAGGTGTGACATTGTAACAAAAAGTATAAGCTCGCCAAAGTTGAACCTCACGGTGTTTCAAATGACTGTCTACAAAATACCACAGTCCTCTGCCAACAGGAATCTTTAGAGCTGCTGCTTGTTCTCACGGTTCTCAGGAGTTTAGCAAAATTCTGACTCTCATTTTAGTTTCCCAATGAATATTAAATCCGTTATTGTGAATGCATGTTTACCCTAACTATAGCTTAGGATATATAGATATACGTTAGAATTAAATGTAAAATCTCCACCTAATGGTCTCTACGTATTCTGGTACACAGATACACATAATAAATGCCAATATATTAGGCTATCATTGCTGAAATTGCTGTCAAGCTGGGACATAAATAGAGATGAAATCACAACAAAGAAAAGGATATAATTTGCTTTGTTTGGTATTTACATTCATATTCTAAACTAGGTAATAAATTTGGGATAATTTTATGAGAAATAAATAAAGGAGGGTCAAAAATAAAAAGAAGACTGGCCCAGAGCCTAGACTCCCTCCTGCAAAACTATTACACAACTCATGAATAAAACCGCTTTCCTTATTGTTATTCATGGATTTTGAAGGCGATCATATTAAGACCTTAACTAATACCACCTTCCTGGAATGCAACGCGCTCGCTGTATTGTAAGTAAAAGATGTATGGAAATAAAGCAACAAAAACCTTGTGAATAGGTGTGACTCACAGTCTTCAACACAGGATTTGTCTCAGTGTATAAAGCCTCATCAGGACAGTTGTGCTTTTGTCAAGGAGGTATTCTTTACAATTAATTGACTTACTGTATGCGCCGGCACATGGCGCATTTTGGCAATTGTCATGATTGCTTGCTTCAACAAACAGAATAAGAAGCAGGCACGCTGTATTATTTCTGCCTTGTGATCAGATCATGAGTGCCAGGGTGCTTTTTAAATTCCACTAAATCCTGGGGCTTGCAATCTGACCAAGAAGCAGAAAAAATATAGTATGCCCATATCTCAATCTGCAGATATTTTTCCTTGTTGAATCCATTCCTCCTTCAGACTGGGTTTTCCCCTTGCAGGCAACCTGAGCAAAAAACTGTGTTGCTGCTAAAATTAATTATATTGGCATACAGTAATAACTCACATTTCTAACTTTTTTATATTCAGCTATATCTTACCTGGACAAGCTGGAGAGGTGGGCCTGCGTGAACCTCATGAGGTTCAACAAGGCCAAGTGCAAGGTCTTGCACCTGGGTCAGGGTAATGCCCAGTATCAATACAGGCTGTGCCATAGGGATTCTTCTTAAAAAGCTATCCAAAAGAAGAACCAAATGTTATTTTTAAATTCATGCTATTTTTTTTGTTAAGCAAGAGGAAAACATGCTGGGTCAGGGCAACCTCTGGTATCAATACAGGCTGGGGGATGTAAGGATTGAGAGCAGCCCTGATGAGAGCAACTTGGGGGTACTGGTGGACAAAAAGCTGGACATGAGCCAGCAATGTGTGCTGGCAGCCCAAAAGGCCGACCATACCCTGACCTGCAACAAAAGCAGCATGGCCAGCAGGTCAAGGGAGGGGATTCTGCCCCTCTACTCTGCTCTGGTGAGAGCCCACCTGGAATCTTGCATCCAGGTCTGGAGCCCTCAGCACAGAAGGACATGGAACTGTTGGAGCAGGTCCAGAGGAGGGCTACTAAAATGATCCGAGGGCTGGAGCAACTCTCCTACAAGGACAGGCTGAGAGAGTTGGGGATGTTCGGCCTGGAGAAGAGAAGGCTGCGGGGAGACCTGATTGCAGCCTTTCAGTACCTAAAGGGGGCCTATAGGAAAGATGGGGAAAATCTTTTTAGCAGGGACAGCTGTGACAGGACAAGGGGTAATGGTTTTAAACTAAAGGAGGGCAGGTTTAGACTGGATATGAGGAAGAAATTCTTTACAGTGAGGGTGGTGAAACACTGGAACGGGCTGCCCAGAGAGGTGGTGGAGGCCCCATCCCTGGAAACATTCAAGACCAGGTTGGACGGGGCTCTGAGCAACGTGATTGAGTTAGCGGTGTCCCTGCTCACTCCAGAGGGCTTGGGCTAGCTGACCTCTAAAGGTCCCTTCCAACCCAAAACATTCTATGATTCTGAATTAATCTGAATGATTAATCTGAACAGTTTTCCTGCAACTCATCATTTGATATTTTTCTCCTCTGCCACACAGTGAATACTGTAAGTCAGCATACAGGGTAATACTCAGTTCCTTTTTGTAGATCCATATCTGTTAAGTGTCCAAGGGTAACCAAGATGAGCAATGTGTCCTAACTCATTACAGTAAGAGCAAAATTTAGGAGATTGGTTCAATTGCCCAGGGGTCAGATATCTAGTGCTATTTAACATCTGTATGGCATCCCCAGTCCAGGAAGTCTTTGGTCTCTAGTGGGTCCTGCATCATGTCTGCCTGCCCACATGGATATCTCAGATACCACAGGACATGCCAAATATTACTAGATGGAGTATTAGTCTGGAGAGCCATTCAGCAAACCAACAGCTAGTCTAGGTTGAGATGAGCCGTTCTCCAGATCCAAGTGACTGTGTTCACCCTGGCTTATTAAGTTGCCCACAGATAGGAATCTGATGTTGTTGGAGATGTCCTTGAGTAGCTATCCCACCTGGCCATCACTTGCTTATCCAGAAGGCCACAAGTCTCCAAAGTTCTTGTGTCTTCTCAGCCAGCTTTACCACGGGCATCTCAAATGGGCACCTCCAGGGCACCTCAAATGTTTTTTGACAGATAACTGAGTCAATCCCATGGCAGCTGTGCCAGAATAACTTTCTTTGAGATTCTTTTTGAAGTGCATTGCAGCCCTTTGTTTCATTATTATGCACAGAATTAAATGCAGCAAATGCCAATATTCTGGTCCATAAGCCAGTACAGGGACAAGACAGTAATCGTAAGACAGGACATTGTTTTGAAATACGGATGGAGATATGCTCTGCTGGTACATAAACCTTGACCAGCAAGGAAAAGTGTAGTTATTTCAATCTGAGAGCACATTAACCATGATAGATATGATATTGCCAGTGTAATAGTACCACCTGTCTGCCTGTCAGAATGATTGTCTGATTTACGTTTCCAACTCAGAACATGTAGTACAGGAACAAAGAATGTAAGATAGACATAATGTCGTCCCCCCCCCCAAGGTCTAAATGGGCTAGGATTAACCAGAACAAAGTGATCTCAGTAATCACTTATTTTTCCAGAAGCCTTGTTGACAGGATGACAGGCGTTTTATTTTATGGGATAGACAGCACATATTCCAAAACAGAGTTTTTAAAGTTTAAAATCTTGTGGAAAAAAATGCCACTTGGCTTGGGCCCAGACAACAGCCAAATCAAATCCTCAAATAAAATTTGAAATTCTTGTCAAAAAAGAATCTCCCCTGTTTTTTCCCAGAAGCGAAACAGACAATCCAGCAGGTTCTCTAACAGTGGTGACAAGAGGGATAATTTCACAAGGTCTCTTCAGTGAGCCGGGGATAGCTGAGGCAGGAACACCTACTAGGTTCATACCTGATCCTGGATTAGGTATCAAAGTCACGACTGCCCTTGGACCAAAGCTCTGGAGTTTACAATTTGGGATTTAATCTTTTCCTATAATGGACATGAGCACTCTCATGGTCTTACTGATAGAGCCATAGCGAGAACACTGTTCGTGTTGGTCCTAAGGCCTGGCTAGATGCTACACACGCAGCGTCACATCCGTCAGAGGTTCCCTGCAGTTCTGTTTCTGGTGCTCGTCACAAACACAGAAGTTGTCACTCATTTCTTCTATCAGGGCTTTCAAATTCAGGCTTTCCTTTCCCATTTTACTAGATTAGGATGTTCTTTTCAAGCCATACTTGGGATCCTTGGATGCAGTTTCTTATGGAAACTTATTATTTTCTCCTATTCTTATTATTTTTCTCCTTTCATTGCAGTCATTTCAAAGGGATATGGCAACCCAAGTGCCTTTTATCTAAGCAGATCACCTGACTTGGTAATTTCGTTATTTTTCTTTTCAGTTCAGTTGTGATGTTTCCCTTTTCTAAAACATGATCAAAAGATATCATCTGCACTCTGCCTTGCCATTGCCGTGAACCAGTTTCAGGTTATGCCAGCTGCATCGTATGAATAGAACAGTTTTTGGTTTTCGTGTTACTAGAGCATCATTGACAAGGTTTCAGTTCCTCTCCCTCTTCTAATATTTCATGCATCTAATGTGTCAAGTCCCTTGAAATGCAGTTGCCAACAGGAGAGGTGAAAATGATACACTACAGTCCAAGTACGCCAGAACCTGCACTGAATGCCTGCTGCAATGGACTCCCTCAATATCGCAGGTATTTTTTAGCATTTTTGCCTCAGTCAGGTGGCTCCAGTTGGCTTTGATTATTCCAGGAGTTTCTCCTCCTGTTTGGATCACAGCTAATAAAAAAACCTTATTTTCTTTTTCGATTATAGCCAAATATGCAAAATAATGAAGTTCTGCCCCTGTTTCTGGCCTCATTGGGTTTGCTAATCCTCCAGCACAAGCACTCCTGACACTGAATTTGTAGACTGAAGGTCTATTGGGATGCTGCAGAATGAAGCTTTGCTTTCAGACACTTCAGGAAATGCTTACTGACTATATTCTGTACACAAAGTGTCCTTTCATGGCTCTGTCACCATTAGGATTTTTATCAAGCTGAACGCTTTTAAGGCTCTCAGTGCCAGTACTCGTTTTGCTTGCATGCATGTAATATTACACAAACCTTTTCCTTTTACTGATATTTAATATCACATTCCCCTGACATATGGAGTGTATGTCCTGCCCAGCCAGCAAGTCCCATTGAATCATGCCATGCCACAGACAGGGGAAGGACTATATTTCTCCATTATTTTCATAGAATCACAGAATGGCAGGGGTTGGAAGGGATCCCTGGAGATCATCCTGTCCAACCCACTGCTAAAGCAGGATCACCCAGAGCAGGTTGTACAGGACATCACCCAGGCAGGTTTTGAATATCTCCAAAGAAGGAGACTCCACAACCCCCCTGGGCAGCCTGTTCCAGTGCTCTGTCACCCTCAAAGTAAAGAAGTTCTTCCTCATGTTCAACTGAAACCTCTCATGCTTCAGTTTGTGCCCATTGCCTCTTGTCCCGTTGCTGGGCACCACTGAGAAGAGTCTGGCTCCGTCCTTGTGACATCCACCCTTAAGATATTTGTATGTGTTGATGAAGTCCCCTCTCAGTCTTCTCTTCTTCAGGCTAAACAAGCCCAACTCTCTCAGCCTTTCCTCGTAGGAGAGATGTTTTCAGGGTTCATTTTAATTGTTATTGGCATTTCCTCAGGATCTGTTTGGACAGATACATACACCGGTTGTCCTATTCTTGTTTGCATTACAGCAGAACAGAAGTCAGAACGTTGTATAACTTTTCTGCTTACAGGTGTACCCGGGCCTCAGTTGCCTGCCTCAGACCTCTACACTCTGTGCTTTCTTCTGGGCATGCTACATGGGCAAAGCAGGTTGCTTCACAGCACTACATACCAACATTTTTCAATGCTCTGCATCTCTCTTGCCTTGTGGAAGGCAGGCTACAGCTGCTGCAGACACACTACATCCACCCTTAACGCTGTTCTTCTCCTTCGGTCCTGTGCTCCTCTGTCACTCTTGGAGGGGGAGGAACATACCAGTACACTAAACATCCCTCTGTCTCATCACATGGATGTCATGACTGGTCCTAGTAGGTATCTTTGGTCCCTAGGCTCCATTTATACAGGTTGCCCAGAGAGGTAGTGGAGGCCCCATCCCTGGAAACATTCAAGACCAGGTTGGACGGGGCTCTGAGCAACCTGATCGAGCTGAAGATATCCCTGCTCATTGCAGGGGGGTTGGGCTAGATGACCTCTAGGGGTCCCTTCCAACCCAAAATATTCTCTGATTCTATGATTTATGCTAGTAAATACAACCGTCTGGCATAACCAGCTCACAAGGGACAAAACAATGGGGCAGTATGGAGAGCTGCTTATGCTCACACCTTGGCTCTCTTCATTTTACCAATGTAGATATAAGCTGAAAGGTTTATGTGGTCTGGTTATTCAAACTAATATTTTCTAAAGTTAGTTTTTCTGATATATTTTAACCTACTTTTCTAAAGATTTCTCCTCTGTGAGGCTCCCTCTACAGTCAGCAGACAAAAAGAAACCTTGCAGGACAAGAGTCATTTAACGGAGCCGTGTCTGAGGAGGTGCTTTTCTCCACTGACTCTAAAGCTCCAGCAATGAGGTCTAATGTCAGGTGAAACAAAATCCAACCCAGATGCCTGAATCTACAGAATAATAATAATTAAAATTTTTTTTTAAAAATCATCTTTGTGCTTTGGCTGGCTGATGGAGGAAGGCCCAGGTCCTAACCTGCAAACACACTCTTCAGTGATTTGTACTTCTGGTTGTACTGACCGCTGCTGAATCACTCACTGCTGCACCTTCTGCTGCTGGGCAGCTAGGACCTATGGTTTGTGCAAACTCCAGAAACGTGATAAAATATTCAGCTTCCCTCAGCCTACTAGACTATCTGTATGTTTGTCTGTCCTTCCCAGGGGAGGTCTGTCTGTATTGTCTACAGCAGCTGCTTCCAGTGGTTCAGACCCCAAAGATCCTCAGTGTCCTTGTCTTTCCTCAGCAAGCCCACAGCTACTTCCCAGTAATTTGAATTGCTCATCAAAAGCTTGCAGGTCAATCTTACCTTGAACAATGGAGCTTGAACAATTTTTGCTTCCCCAAGGAAAAGCTGAGAGAATTATACATTTTGCCTTCTTGTCTTATTTCTTCCTCTCTTCTTCAGATTCTCATAGCAGAAGCTGTGTTTTATCTCTGCCTTTTCTGGGCTTATTAGAGCTTTCAGTTCTATGACTCCTTTGTTAGTTGGAAGGCCCTCTGGCCAAGGTTTATCATAATAATAATGAGATTTTAAATCACACTGCTGTGAACAGCTGAGCTTAGCACCCAGGGAAAGTGACAAAATCCTGTGAAAGTCACTTCTTGTTTCCCTTAATGGATGTTGCATCAGTTGTTGAATGGCATAGCTACAAAGGGAGTTCAGGCTCAATGCACATCCCCACGACACAATCTTCCAGTAAAAAGCTCCATGTGATGAACAGCCATAGGATCATTCCTAGTGAATATAGCCAAGATTTTTCCATAACATAGTTTCTTTAAGCCCTATGATTTAAGAAAAGGCATGTTTGTGTAATTCAAAATTTGATAACTACAAAAGCCCTATTTCATATAATTTATTTACAGATCATAACATTTACGTATTTTACAGACACCTGGAAATTATTGAGATTCTATATATAAACGGAAGAATGTTTCAACATTGGGACCTCTCCCACACATATTTATGCAAAATAAAAGAAGGGATAGTTAAGGGGGTGGGAGGTCCATATAAAAATGTCCAAACCCATCCCAGGGTGTTGCTTTTCCATATTAATTCCCCTGGTAGCCCAAATTCTGAAAAAAAAAAGAAAAATAAATAGATTAAAAGTTTCACTATTTTAAACAGAGGAAGGAAACAGGCTCCTCATTTTGTTTTCTCATTTCTAGATCATATCAAAACACTTATTTTTCTGCCCTTCACACTTCTTTTTCTGGCTGAACTGGAATAAATAAAACTGTTTGCTTACTTGGGAGTTACTGTGGCCTTAAGCTTAGCAGGCAGAAGTAGAAAACCTCATTCATGTGCACCAAAATTGGGAATTGAGTTAAGAAACAGAAAAGTGATTATATTTTGGACATGAATAAAAGCCATATATTTTCAGAGAGAAGATAGAATGTGTGCTGTATGGACACCTTAATTTGCTGTTGTAAAGCATGCCTTCTTCCCTCATGGTCTGTCACAGCTACACACCATTAACACCAGGTGCCCCTGAACTACAATCCCTGAGCTGAGGCCAAGGGCTTTAGGAGTGTCACACATCCGCATTTAATGCCAGCCAGGATGTATACTCAAATGTCTCTTGCCTCTCTAAATAATTAAAATGTCAGAAATCTTCAGGCTTTTTTTTTCCTTCTGGTTTTAGTCTTTCAGTCTGGAAGTGCTCCCAAATATTTATATTTGCTTATTCTATGCCACGAGTATAAGCATCTTCTTCAGCTGTGCAATGTTCTTTCCAACTATTTCTGAAGAGTTTATCATAGAATCATAGAATTATAGAATCATAGAACCATAGGTTGGAAGGGACCTCAAGGATCATCTGGTCCAACCTTTCTAGGTAAGAGCACAGTCTAGACAAGATGGCCCAGCACCCTGTCAAGCTCAGTCTTAAAAGTGTCCAATGTGGTGGAGTCAACCACTTCCCTGGGGAGATTATTCCAATGGCTGACTGTTCTCATGAAAAAATTCCCTCTCGTGTCCAGTTGGAATCTCCCCAAAAGCAACTTGTGTCCATTCCCCCTTGTCCTCTCCATGTGACTCTTTGTAAAAAGGGAGTCTCCACCTTCCTTGTAGCTACCCCTTAGGTACGGGTACGTGGTGACGAGATCCCCTCTGAGCCTCCTTTTCTCTAGGCTGAACAAACCCAGTTGTCTCAGCCTGTCCTCATATGGCAGGCTTCCCAGTCCTTTGATCATCTTGGTGTCCCTTCTCTGAACCCCCTCCAGCCTGTCCACATCTTTTTTGTATAGCGAGAACTAGAATTATATTATATGCTTTCCTCCATTCTTTACTACTTCTTGAAAAATAAAACTCAAATCAGCTCTGTTCACTTACTTACCAGCAGATGGTGGATACAATCAATAGGACCACATCATCAACATGCAAAATACGATATACCACTGTTCATATATTTCACAGCTATAATTATATCACATCAGAACTTTATTTGCAGATCTATCCTTCATGGTTTATTTTTTATATATGCCAGAATATATTTTTAAATCTTGTAGAAGGCAATGGGATGTAAAGATACATTTCAAAATGACTCTGCTCTAGCAGTCTTTACTGTGTTTGAGCCTTTATGTTGTGTCCCACAAGCCCTCTTTATGAGTGCACTGCCACTGAAGCAGAGTGGTCAATGAATTGAAACATTTAAAATGCGATAATGTTCATTAGCAAATTGAGTTCATTCGACAGACTTTCCACAATCTGTTAAGGTGGGCAAAATCCTTCTGCCAAGGACAGTGAAAGATCTGCTTTTGAAGCACCTTAGCATGAACATCCACCTGCACACTGCCTACAAACTAAGAGTAGCAAAGCAAAGGTCTGTGGAAACAAAAAATATATCAGCTCTGACCATTCCTCTCAAGTTGTTCAGGAACAAAGAGCAACACCCTAACTGCATATTACAGTGACCTAAAGGAAATCACAAGTGATTGTGGCCACTACCACCAGCATTGTTACTGAGGACCAAAAGATTATGAGCTGCTACCAATGTCCTAAGTAAATCCTCCTTTGAATTAATACCTCTCACAGCATGCCCCTTACATGCACTAGGAATTATTTTGTTAAAATTTCTTCTCTTCCAGCTCCTTGCACCTAATGGCATAACTGGTACGTAACTGTGACATTGGCTTGTGTTTAATCAGCAGGATCACATGCTCATTTCTTTACTTTCAAAAGTACTTCAAAAGTCACTTCAGAAAGTTTCACTTATTGCTTCTATGCACTCCACATGCAACTATGCACATCATTAATAGATGGGATTTCACCACTTGAAGATCTCTTCGCTCACAGTGTTCTGGGAGTATTTGTGTGGGTCATAGCTTGTGTTACATGTTTTGGAAATCTTGTCACCAGAAGGAGAACATTTATCAAAGCAGAAAAGGAGATGCATGCCATGTCTATCAAAATTTTCTAAATATGTATTAAAGGTACTCATAATACATCAATTTGATTTGTACATTAATAAAATTAATATATGACTATGGTATTGTATACCATATTATGACATTATATTACATAAAATACATAACATTATGTATGTTCCAATAATTTCAGTTTGCATTCTAGACACATACTAGTTTCAGAACAGGTAAAAATATTGTGCATTATCTGTTTTTGCACAATTTTCTGTTATTCTAAATGAAAGCAAGTGTCAAAAAATAACCAAGGTCCTTTAGTTCCTTGACTTTGGGTAGTTAAGATGTGTACAAAGAACTTGAACATTTTACTTTATTAATTACTACTATTCATTCTGCATTAAAGATTATGGACCAGCTAGCTAGTGTTAGACTACTTGCTGTCTGAATTTATTCTGTGATGTGTTAAATCATCATATCTCCTTTTCTGGCATAGGAACTAATAAGTGCTTCTGCTATTTTTGAACTGGATATTTCAAAATGTGAGTACTTCCAAATGATCACATCATACCCTGCCCAACAGTTGTTCCCAAATTAAGAATCCTCAAGCCAATAGAAATGTGGGGTCAAATTCATACTTGCTGTAGCCAAATCCTGCTTCCTTGCAAGCTTGTGGTGCAATAGTGTGACACAGTTTTCTGCTGATTAACCCTTTAAAAACATATGAGACCTATTATTACTTACCCTCTCTTTGTTCCAGTTAGCCAGGCCTACAGACTCACCCTTCTGACTGCATGTTAACTTCACACAGAAAAGATTTTATCTTGTGTGACTTCAGACGCTTACAGTGCAGATGTCTATGAACTAGTCACTTTACGCTCTCTTTATAGCCAATGAATTGTGCAATTTACCTAATTCTAAAAAAGACATCTAAAGCAGGTCTAATGAATCATGTCCTAAAAGTACCTGTTGACTACATTGACTGCGAAGACAGCCAAGGCACAACTGCTTAAGATCTTCAGCTTTGTGAATGGCTGAAGTCAGGCAAAATGAATTCACCATGTTAGTAGACACATATTGCAGATGTGTAAAATTAGAAGTGAATCCCAGGCAAGATACGAGAGATCTTCTGTGTATTTATTACCTAGTATCATATATATACTATATAGTGCCATAGACCTGCCAGGTCTTCCACACTCTGTCTGAGACTCTTTCAGCTTGCTCCTGGCTGAAAGCCCACCAGTGCAGTATCTGTACCCCAAGCAGTGCCCAGACACTGCTGTAGCCTCTCTCCAGGGCTGGCTGCCTGTGTGCCCAACACAGCCATTGCAGTGATTCAATCTTCACCAAAAGGGTTGTCAAGCATTGGAATGGGCTGCCCAGGAAAGTGGTTGAGTCCTCATCCCTGGAGGTGTTTAAAAGACTGGTAGACATGGCACTTGGGGACATGGTTTCATGGTGGAATGGCAGTGGTAGGTTTACGGTTGGACTCAACAATCTTAAAGGTCTTTTCCAACCTAAATGATTTCTAACCTATGATTCTATAATATTCTGTTGTCTGCAAAAGCCACCGTGCTGGCCACAGCCAGGGAGATTGACCCCAGATCGTTGCATGTCCATGGCAGCCCTGTTCAGCAACACTTCCACTCTCATATCCTGACTCCAGCTTCCACTCTCCCATTTGTGACCAGGGGACTCAGAGCCCCAACAGCACATGAATTCTGATGCTGCAATCACGGGGTTAAATTAATTTTGAATGCCAGCTAGAGTTTGGTTAAACATAGAAGTATGCTATATATAAAGCTAGTTTTATATATACTACATATAAATAGCTAGTTTTCAGCAAATTGTGAAATCTGATTCTTAAATAGGTGCTGATTGTCTTACGGGGGTGTATTTGTTCTTAACTGGAAATTTTGATGTTAAATACCATGGACAGTATAAAAAATATGTTGTGCTGTGGATGGAAGGTTTACCATGCCATAACATAGGGTTCATTGCCATGCTGTCTACAGAGGTCTCAGTCCTGTTCTTGACGTATCTGACCTTGGAAAAGTATTTAGTGATTGTCTTTCCCTTCAGTAATATCCATCCTGGAAAGCAGCAGACAGTCATGTCTTCTTATATCCATATGGATTGCTGGGTTTGTCATAGCAATAATCCCATTCTAGGATGAGGACTTTTTTAGAAATGATTATGGGAAAAACTGTGTTTGTTTCCCATTGAATTCTGATCAAAGAGAAGAAATTGGAGGCAATGGGTATTCCCTTGGTATTTTTCTTGGTAAGTTTAATTTTCAGTATGCTATACTTACTGTTTAATACTATTTTACTAGAAAAACCGGCAGGCAGTCTACAGAACATTCACTGATAGATGCACTGTTAATGTTCGTGTTGTAATGCTTCCCAAAGGCCTGCAAAAGGAGCAGAGCCTCATGTGCCGTGTGCTGGCTGCACATTTAAAGGGTCTGTGTCACCCGCAGAGTTTATCACCTAATTTTAACAAAACACAAGCGAGTGTAACGAAGAAGAGGAGAAGACATAGAAGAAAATAGCAATTTGAATAACAATGAGGTAATGAATTACTTTGTGATACTGTGTGTACAAGCCAATGGTTTGAAACCTTTTCATTTTTATAAATCAGTAAAACCAGCAACCTTCAACTGCTACTCAGTATAGTTTTCACTGGATTGCAGAAAATGGTGATAACATAAATAATACGGGATGAAACTTTAAAGGTGTAGCTTTATGTGCATTGCACTGGCAGGGAATAATGATTAAACATGTATATATGTAAAATAAACTACAAATGAACAGGATAACCCCCCAGAAACTTCAGCCTGAAATATGTATGAGCTGGTCGTGCTCATCCTCACTCACAGCAAAGACTGAGAATTATTCAAACTGCTACCAAACGATTTTCTCCCTGGCCTGCATTTGCAGAGCCATAGGGGTTATTTTGCCAGTACATATGCATTTAACAGCTACTCCTCATCTTATCTCTTGATATCAAAAAGATGAAAAAGCTACATATCAAAAGAGAAAACTAGTGGGTTTAGAATTGTACTGAGTAGAAAGCAAAAAAGGCAACACACATGTCAAATCAGATTCATGTAGTGATTTTTCATCAATAAAATTATTATGTTACGCATTCCAATTCTTTTAGCTTGTTTCAATCCCTATTTCTAAGCAAGAGCCTGCTTTCAGGTGCTGGGATCTTGACATAAATGGCTCTTTCAATGGCTCTCAGCTACTTATCGGAATACCCCAGTCCACAGAGCTGCCGTCTGATGAACCACTAAAAGCCTTGCTCTGCGACACAGTGCAGTGCCACCAAAATCCATGTTGCACAGCTTGCTCTGCACATGTTCTCCCATCAGTAATTTGGGATGGATATTTATATGGAAGTGAGGAAGCCAGTCTGAAATGAACGTGTGCCTTGGATCGGTTTGTCACTTTGCTGGGGAATATGTTGTTCTTGCCATATATTACGTGAGTGTCCTGCAGGTGGTTTCTGTTTCGGATTTACTGCAGCATTTCTAGTCAGGAGACCAGATCTCTGTGGAATCGTGAGCCCACCCATACTGTGCGTTAACTGTGTTTCTATAGTAACTTCTTACAACTTATTCGCATCTCTCTGTGTAACAGATGGGAACACGTGGTTATGTGAGCAGGCTGTGTGACTCCAGACAATATTGAGGAGCTGTTTCTAACATAAAATGGGTACCAACGTACTACAGATACGCTCATGTAAAAATTGTAACAAAATAATGGAAGAGAACGAAAACAGAGAAGTGGTCGGCAGAAAGGGAAGAGAGGAAAGAGAGGAAACAAGATGCCATTTGTTTCGAATCTTGTTTCCCCACAGGTGTGAACCTGCCAGCCTCCATCACCACAATGTTCTCATACATCAGCATGCTTCGCTCTGTTCAGAAAACTGCCCTTCAGGCATCAGAAGTAAGGAGTCACGTTCGCAGGGATGCTGCTGCTGCCAATCGATATTTTTTTTAATAGTATTCACCGATGCCATCTGCTGGATTCCTGTCTTTGTCATTGCAATCTTCTCCTTATTCCAGGTGGAAATTCCAGGTAATGCTGTGTGTGATTTCTTTTGTTAAAGATTCATTTTAAACCAAAGCAATTCTGCCAGAGTAGTTCTAGTTAACCATGAGTGAAGAGTCAGTATTTCCCAACATACTTTACTTTTTCTGTGTTCAGAAACTGAGCTTTAAAGTACATACATAACATCTTCAATCCACATATGTAGGTGAGAACCAGAACAAGCTACCCAGTGAAGAGGTTCTCCTCTGCTACAGCTGCCAAATCCCATGGTAATATGTATGAATAAGTCCATTAGTTTGATCATTGGGGAAACAAAACTATAACAGCAGGGTCTTTAAGCAATGCAGACACCACATTTATAAGTGCAGACAATGATTTCCAGGGGGTCCTGAGGAGGCTACAGGCCCTCCCTGCTCTCGCAGTTGCTAACAGATAACATGGTAATACAGGCATCCTGCTCTCCCATCATAATTCTAGAAAACTGATGCCTCTTGTTCACAGAAAATCGGGTAAATAATTCTCCATAATATGAAAGATGTTAAAGAAACGTAGCAAATTGTCAATGATTTTATCATAAAACCTATTTAGCCTCATTGGGAGCACTGAATTCCATTCGTGTAACCAGGAGAAAAGTGATTACATGTGGGTTGTTAAAAATAAAACACAGCCATCATGAGGGTGTTCAGAAGATGTATGACTGTGGCTGGCATGGGACTCACGATGGTGAGGCTCTACACAGCTCAGCTCATGGTCCTCTGAGCAAGTCACTTCACCCCTCTGCACTCCAGGTTCCCCTCTGTAAAATAATAACTTTTGTAAGGCATTTTGAAACCTACTGATGAAAACTGCCACGTAAAAATAGGTATGGGATTTGGATTTATATTAAATACAATCCTAAAGAGAGATGGACTTCAGCTCATGTTTAGTGCTTTTATTAAATTCCAGTAGATAGACAGAAAGACACTCTGGTGAAAAGCTCTTTCCCCCCCCCCCCCCGCCTTCTCATGAAAACCCTTGGTGAACTCAATGAAAACCACAATATGCAGTCTTGAATCCAAACCCCTTTCTTGTAAAATAATAGTACGGTAGCATTCCACAAAAAATGATATAAAGTGACATAAACTAAAATAAAGGACATAAAGTAAAAATGACATAAAGACATATTTTTGTCTTTAGCATCCCTACAACAGAGCATATGAAGTATCTTACCTTTCGTCCTAGACACTGTCCCTTCCTGGACAGTGATATTTGTTCTGCCAATACACAGTGCCTTGAACCCCATTCTCTATACTCTCACAATTAGTTTCTTTAAAGAAAAGTTGAAGCAGTCACTGGACAGCCATTGAAGGAGGGCAATTTTCAAAACTGACAAAAAAACTTTGGCCACTTCAATCATGCAGACAGGTGATCCCATCACCCATAGCTCTTCATTTAGGCTTGGATTTTTAAAACTTAACTCCTGAGGACAGTACTAACTTTTATTTACCTATCTACAAGTGGTTGTTTCTCAGCGACATAACAGGACCTAACTGTCTTACGGCTGCATTCATCTCTTTGAGATTCACACGTAGACTCTTTTTGGCCATTACCATCTCTGTATTAATCTTCCCGGAAATTAAAGTCACAACTGTTGCATTCACCAGAGGAGATTTGTATTGCAGATTAAAACACAGGCAGACAGTGCACTGGGGCTTAAAAACAGCAATACTTTTCTACTATTCATCCCCCTTCCCCAAAGTCAGTGTATCTGTACTTGCTAGCTATAGGCTTCATATAATATATACATAGATTAAGGGAATGGACTTTTGTCTCATTTGGTCTATACTACCAATTTCAGGATATATCCTTGTGGAGAGGTGCTTCTCCCAGGGTTGGAAGTCCTTGCTGGGAGAAGGCCAGAACATTCTATGCAACGTGTAAATCTATATTAATCTTGTAAGATTTAAGTAATATGTGAGATCTGCAGAGTGGTGAATGTCTCTTTGTGCACATAAAGTCACTACTCAGAACTGCAAGACCTGAGCAGTGTTATTACAATATTTGTAACATACTAAAAGTCAAGAGAAACTTCCTGTGTAAGCAACAGAGCCCAGACTGAAATAAAAATTAAATAATGAAGCTCTCAGAATGACCCTTGAAAGCAGTCAATTCAGTTTTCATTGCATCGAGTTTTATGAAGCATAGGCATCCAGGCAGCATAGGTAAGCACTTGCTTGGGGGAGCATTTATGGGACTGAGGCACTTGCAAGAAAGAACAATTCCCCGTTATTAGTTATGTTTTTATAACCACCTTAGCTATATTTTGACTTTATTGCATATGAGCTGCCTACCTGTTACAAACAGAAGAATCAAGCTCTTAGAAAGAAAGTAAAGCAAAACTTTCAGCAAACTTTTGCCTTTTTTTTTTAAGATTTACTAAAGAAAGCTCCAGAAAATGTTTTAGAAGCTCCAGTTCACAGATCATTCCAAAGTGTTGTCAAACAAAAGGAGTTTGGAGCAATGAGGAAGATCCAAAACGGGAGGAAAACCACCAAGTGTGTGGGCACATCACTGAAAATAAAAAGGAGCCTGAAGAGTTAAC
Source organism: Egretta garzetta (assembly GCF_000687185.1). Lineage (NCBI taxonomy): Eukaryota > Metazoa > Chordata > Aves > Pelecaniformes > Ardeidae > Egretta > Egretta garzetta. Next base: position 4,111,530 of record NW_009258484.1, on the reverse strand, counting down.
ATTTCTCAGCTGAGATGACGAGACTGAATATGTGCTTCGGGCCCACCCAGACTGTGAAATACGATGGATATATTTGAACCACCACGAAGGCAGGAAGCCAAGTCCAATAATAAGGTCATTGTGCTGTGGCAATGAGGCCAACTGTGAGGTTTTGATCCAAGTATTCACACAGCACACACTTCAGTGTGGGATTCTGTCTGAAGAAATCTGAATTTCCATTTAGGTATCAGAAGATCCTCTCAGTTAGTGACCCAGTCGACCTACTTTCCAGCACTGACCAACCCACTTGGTGCCTTAATTTGATAGACACTAGCCTGCTTGGCCTGAACCCCTGGAGCCTCCTGGGTTCAGCATGTGCCTGGTGACAGCAGAGTGGGAGTACAGGAGCAGAGGAGCTATAGCAGCTTGCTGGGTCGTACTGGTGGTTTCTCTGCTCGTAGTTGTGGAGGTGAAGTAGGTTCTGGCTGCTGTAGGTGCTATAGGAAGCACCTCTCCTCAGAGCAGCACTTTGGATGGGGAAGCCAGGGAAGGAGTAAAACACCCCCACTCTTACAGAATCATAGAATCATTAAGGTTGGAAAAGACCTCCAAGATCATCAAGTCCAACTGTCAAGCAACACTACCATGCCTACTAAACCATATCCAGAAGTGCCACATCTACATACTTTTTGAACACCTCCAGGGATGGTGACTCAACCCCCTCTCTGGGCAGCCTGTTCTAATGTTTGACCACTCTTTCAGTAAAGAAATTTTCCCTAATATCCAATCAAAACCTCCCCTGGCGCAACTTGAGGCTGTTTCCTCTTGTCCTATTGTCTTGTCCTACTGTTTGTTACTTGGGAGAAGAGACCAACACCCACCTCGCTACAACCTCCTGTCAGGCAGTTGCAGAGAGTGATAAGGTGTTCCCTCAGCCTCGCTCTTCTCCAGGCTAAACAACCCCAGTTCCCTCAGCCACTCCTTGTATGACTTGTGTTCCAGACCCCTCACCAGCTTTGTGGCTCTCCTCTGGACATGTTCCATCACCTCAGTGTCCTTCTTGTGGTGAGGGGCCCAAAACTGAACACAGTATTTGAGGTGTGGCCTCACCAGTGCGGAGTACAGGGGCACAATCACTTTCCCAGTCCTGCTGGCCACACTATTCCTGATACAAACCAGGATGCTGTTGGCCACCTGGGCACACTGCTGGCTCATACTCAGATGGCTGTCGACTAGCACCCCCAGGTCATTTTCTGCTGGGGAACTTTCCAGCCACTCTTCCCCGAGCCTGTAGCGTTGCATGGGTACTGTGGAAGGGGTGGTCGCGTGCTGGGGCAGAAGTCAGTGGGCAGCACCCCAGCACAGCTGCTCTGCCACCTAAAACACACGTTGCCTCTCTAAACAGAGGTGCTGCCAGCTGCCCATCATCCAGATTTCATGTGACTAACCTGGAGAGGAAATTTCCTCCCTTGCACCCCCTCCTGACATACCAACTGCTGCCCCTCTGTAGCAGCCCATGTCCACTGCACTGGCTAAATAATGGGGATGGGGAGGCAAAGTGGTCTTGAATACACCTCCCAGGGCACTTCCCTAGGATAATGTACACACTACTTGTCAAGTTTTCCTCTCGTAAAGTGGTTCTTTCTCTTGAACTTCAGGATAAAATAGAACTTGATCTTTATACAGCTTTGCTCTCCACTGAGATTTGATTTAAAGAGAAAGAAGGATACTTTTCCACATTCATTGGTAATCTGTTCCAACAGATTATTATTTAGAGTATATAATTTATTAAAATAAACAAATTAATTCAAATTTGGGTTTTCTGGGTTTCTGCTTGCAGTAACTGAATTGCCTATGAACATGAAAGAAGAAAGCTTTTTCTGACTAAAATGTCTCAAAAATCTGATTCTCACTGTTAATACTTAAAAGCTACTTGCTTTTTACAACACTACTCATCTTTTTTTCTGTAAGTTGTAAATCTTGATGGCCCTGCCCTCCTCTGATAAGATGTAAAAAATGAAAGACAAATTATTAAAAAGCAAAAAAGGAAGAATTATACACAGAATCAGAGATCACAGAATCACAGAGCCACAGAAAAATTGAGACTGGAAGGCACCTCTGGAGATCATCTAGTCCAACATCCAAGCTCAAAGCTGGATCAGCTACAGCAGGTCTTCCAGGATCATGTCCATCTGGGTTTTGAATATCTTTCAAGGATGCAGACTACAACATCTCTGGGTTACCTCTTCCAGTGTTCCATCACTGTACAGTTAAGAATGGTTTTTCTTACATTTAAGCAGAATTTCCTGTATTTAGATTTGTGCCTATGGCCTCCTGTCCTGTCATCAGGCACCACAGAGAAAAGTTTATGAACAATTTCCATGGTTATTTGCCTAATTTTTAATTATTTTAAAAAAAAAAATATTAGAACAAACAGGCATGCCTAAACAAATATTGCTGATAAAATCATCCACCATGAAGAACTAAAAAGAGAGTTGCCTTTGTACCATGTTAAACATTTTTACTCTGTTGTTGCTGGGATCTGTTTAACAAGCAAATAGGAAAAACCTAACAGTTGGTTTTACAACATAATTTTTTGACAGAATGCAGCGATGAATAAAGTAATTTCCTGCCCCTCGCAGCTAGTATGCGATCAATGACAAATGAAACACGGGAGCAGGACCTGAAGGTGAACAGTGAAAATCCCAAGCTCAGTTCAGTTGTCTGCAATGCAGGGAAGCTTTTTAAGGTTATTATGAGCCTGATGGCAGCAGAGAACATTCCCCTGTACCTTTTATCAGTGAATGACTGATTCACACATGATTCAGCCTTGGAAATCCTAACACTAACTCAGAGCTAAATCTTTTAAATGGTAATTTATTTTTTTTTAATATTATCTCCCTACTCAAAAGAAAAGATAACATGGATCAGACAGCACTGGCTGCAGTATGTCCTAAACTACGTCCAGAGGATGATGTATTTTAAAACAAGGATTTTAAAACTCTGACAGAAACTCATTTCATTCAGCATTTTCAATGTTTAATGTTTTACACTAAGTATGTGCCCTTAGGATAGTTCTAAACCACTGTGCATTATTCATTGTTTGCCCAGGATAAAACCACTTCGTTTTCCTACTCCGAACAAAGGTTGTTCAGGAGGCACGCTGTGATATCAGCAAAGGTCCCCTCAGGACAACACATGAATAATGGAGCAGAAAGTAAAGTTAGTCACCTTCCTGTCTGCATAAATCTATAAAAAGTACTTCAGTATGATAGATGATGGCAAGGGTGAATGTCTCAAAAATCTGATTCTCACTGTTAATACTTAAAAGCTACTTGCTTTTTACAACACTACTCCTCTTTTTTTCTGTAAGTTGTAAATCTTGATGGTCCTGCCCTCCTCTGATAAGATGTAAAAAATGAAAGACAAATTGTTAAAAAGCAAAAAAGGAAGAATTATACACAGAATCAGAGATCACAGAATCACAGAGCCACAGAAAAATTGAGACTGGAAGGCACCTCTGGAGATCATCTAGTCCAACATCCAAGCTCAAAGCTGGATCAGCTACAGCAGGTCTTCCAGGATCATGTCCATCTGGGTTTTGAATATCTTCCAAGGATGCAGACTACAACATCTCTGGGTTACCTCTTCCAGTGTTCCATCACTGTACAGTTAAGAATGGTTTTTCTTACATTTAAGCAGAATTTCCTGTATTTAGATTTGTGCCTATGGCCTCCTGTCCTGTCATCAGGCACCACAGAGAAAAGTTTATGAACAATTTCCATGGTTATTTGCCTAATTTTTAATTATTTTTTTAAAAAAAATATTAGAACAAACAGCCATGCCTAAACAAATATTGCTGATAAAATCACCCACCATGAAGAACTAAAAAGAGAGTTGCCTTTGTACCATGTTAAACATTTTTACTCTGTTGTTGCTGGGATCTGTTTAACAAGCAAATAGGAAAAACCTAACAGTTGGTTTTACAACATAATTTTTTGACAGAATGCAGCGATGAATAAAGTAATTTCCTGCCCCTCGCAGCTAGTATGCGATCAATGACAAATGAAACACGGGAGCAGGACCTGAAGGTGAACAGTGAAAATCCCAAGCTCAGTTCAGTTGTCTGCAATGCAGGGAAGCTTTTTAAGGTTATTATGAACCTGATGGCAGCAGAGAACATTCCCCTGTACCTTTTATCAGTGAATGACTGATTCACACATGATTCAGCCTTGGAAATCCTAACACTAACTCAGAGCTAAATCTTTTAAATGGTAATTTATTTTTTTTTAATATTAATAAAAGAAAAGATAACATGGATCAGACAGCACTGGCTGCAGTATGTCCTAAACTACGTCCAGAGGATGATGTATTTTAAAACAAGGATTTTAAAACTCTGACAGAAACTCATTTCATTCAGCATTTTCAATGTTTAATGTTTTACACTAAGTATGTGCCCTTAGGATAGTTCTAAACCACTGTGCATTATTCATTGTTTGCCCAGGATAAAACCACTTCGTTTTCCTACTCCGAACAAAGGTTGTTCAGGAGGCACGCTGTGATATCAGCAAAGGTCCCCTCAGGACAACACATGAATAATGGAGCAGAAAGTAAAGTTAGTCACCTTCCTGTCTGCATAAATCTATAAAAAGTACTTCAGTATGATAGATGATGGCAAGGGTGGACTGAATGTTGAACTATGTCTCTGCATTCAAGCACACAGATGCCTTAAATAAATTATGTATCAAAGACAGCCTCTTAATTCTAAAAAAAGGCTGCACAAAAACATATTCATGGCTTGGGCTGCCTTCTCCTATTATTCTGCTGTTTAGAAATCAATAATATCAATAGTTTCTGAAAGGTCAAACAAGATGACGTGTTCATTGGCATGAGCAGTATTTCAATGTTACTTGTTCTGCAGCCTAAAAATGTAAGAAAAACAAGGCACTGAAATACCCATTGCATGTAAGGTAAAATGTTGCAATGCTGGTTGTGCATGCTAGTTGAAAATTAATTTTTCATCTAATGTCTTTTTAATTATTTGACTTTCACTAATAAAAGCAAAGATCCAAGTAGTGCAAGTATCTCCTACGTGACATCTTTCCTTCCTTGAAAAGGAGAGCAAAACATTCTGGGACTTTTGCCGGCACCTAGAAACAGGGTTTCAGTGATTACAACCAGCCCTGCGCCTCCTGAAGCAGAGCGTCAGTGATGCTTGTAATGACACTAATGACACAATCTATTTCATCACCTTATTGTAAGACAAGACAGAAAACTCAAGTTAAAGTATTTAATGTGAAGAAGCAAGATGCTCTTCCCCTTCAAGGTCTGTTGCCTTTTTTTTTATGCTCCCTGCTGTCTGCTTTCTTTTCTCTATCTGCATTTTATTCCCCTATTATTTTTCAGCTGTTTTGTGTGCACTGATAATAACACTGTGTGACTGAATGAAATGCTGCTTTTCAGAAGCTGACATTTTAGTTACTTTTTGCTTTGCTTTTGCTACCTCACATAGAAGGGGGCAAGAGAATGACAATGGAGGAATTGGAGAGTAAATAATCTCGTTTGTGAAGGTTCACCAAGCAGCACAGCACAAAGGAATTAACAAGATGTTCATGGCAGTTCTTCGGCTCTTTAATCACTTCTTTAACATGTGGGAGACTTTCACTGCAAGGAAAAGTTATCTCAAGACAGGAGATCACTTCTAGTAGAGAGATTTTTGCCCTTCATGATAGCACTATTAAAAATAACAGCAGTCCTTGGCTTTCATTTCCACTTAACAATTAATGTCTGTTACACACTCCCAGAGACCACACCTCTATGGCTGTTTCAAGCATCTCCATGGCGAGTGCCCCAAGCAAATCTACCATATACTCCTTGAGAAGCCCCTTGGCACTAAACATGTGCTACCAGGGTTTGCGGCATCCATAGCAAATCTCTGCTGACCTTGGCCCTAACTCATACTTCCCCCATCACACCTTGAGATGCCACCATGCAGCTCCAGGGAAAGGAGCTGCTCCTGCTGCAGTCTCTCAGAATCCACGTCGGTCTCAGTGGTCCCCATGTGACAAACGCAGGAAACTGAGAAAAGGGAGAGAGGAGGTCTGAGTGCTTCAAACAGTTCCAGGCACTGGACGAAGCACATTCTGTCATTCTGCAACATCAGATGCATAGAATAACCAAGGAGTCATGCCACCAAAACTGACACCAGTCACAATTTTAGGGTTGGGTGTTTCCCAATGCTTTGGGAGCAGGGCCAAGGGTTATGGGAGGGCTACCAGGCAAAGGGGAGAGGCAGGGAATTTATTCTTTAGGGAAGTGGCATAAGCAGTATTACAAGACTGCAGACCCAGCCCACAAGGCTTTCATGTTTTTGCACCAATCGGCAGCAGCTGGTGGCACAGCAAGGAGAGCTCGCACTGTACCTACTTAAAGGGCAGCAGAGCTGTGACTGCAGCACAACGTCCCTAAGGATTCAAGCTAGCTTTGCTGCATCTGACCTCTCCCCATGGGACTGTGCTGGCCAGAAAATGTCCAGCTACCCAGGGACTGCTTGCTGTCTTGCTTTCCAACACAGGCAGTATTGAATGTTAAAGCATTGGAGGCATTTGGATTATGAAAAATATCAAAGAGACAAGGTGAAACTAAACTGTATGTAGACAGTGGTTCCAAAAATAGTATATATGGGTGGACCAATATACAATTTAAGTGCAAAAGAGTTATTGAACACTGCACTTACCAGTATCCATTGTAATGGCAAAAAGCATTAATGCCATAAATCTTATAAATCACCCACATATAATCATTCAGAATACAACTCTCTTCACCCTAACAGCTACTGGGGGGATTATATCGAGTTAAAGTGCTCTTTGTCAGCCCATGCAAATGTTTTCTGACACAAAATTATTACAAAATCCTTATACAAAGGGAGAGTCCCTCAGCTTCACCTTTTGATGCTGGGTGATTCCTGATGGGATATACTTTCCCAGATCAGTAGGATGAGGTGGAACCAGGGCTCTTCAGCTGTGAGGCTCTATGAGAAATCCAAAAGGGATACAGCCCCAATAGTGTGGCTCCTGATGGCACAAAGCAGATGTGTTTTACCTGAAATATCTGTGGCATTTCTGCTACCATTTCCTCTCATTGAATCAGTTGTGCAGCTTGGGTAAGAAAAAGGTGAAATAAGGAAATGTCTTTCTATTGCTGACTACTTTCTGTTGCTGACTACCATAAAATTGCCCCTCTGCTCTCTAAAATCAGCTCCATCCAGCACGAGGGAATTGTTATTCCAGCACAGGAATATCCAAACACTGAAGCTGAGATCGCACATTGAACAAATCTTCATTATTTCATATCTATGGAAGAGTTGGTAGTCTTGTTTGCCGGTATAAAACCCCTCTGCTCTGATATCCTGGGGTCTTTTAATACCACTTCTGTAAATCAGCTTTGGGCACGTAGAGAAGATGACGAAGAATCAAGGTCCATTGGAACTGAGAAGTACAGCTCCAGCTCTGCGAGCTCTGGAGTTTGCTGGAACTGGTTCTTCTTCGCACACAGAGTCAGATCATCTCACCAGTGTACAGCTGCAGCAGATGGGCTGTGCCATCAGAAAAGCATCTCCTGGAGGAATAGCTTTGGCCAAGGTGCTTCCCTGCACCACTGTCTCCGCTTCTCTGTGCTGAAATGCAGTTTCCCTTTCTTGCCTCCACCCTAGTCTGGTGCTAAGCCAGGTTTTTCTGCCGGGTTGCCTCTCGGCCATATAATGACCCTGGTTCAGCTAACTGAATAACCAGAAAAAAAACAGCATTGCTGCAATGGAGAGTTCAGGAAACAGCAGCTGGTGATGGGAGAAAGTATGGTGCCACTTCTAGTGGCTGGAGATGTTTAAATCCGCTTAAACAGCCCATGAACCCACAGGTGGAGACTCAGACAACGCTCCTTGGAGCTGTGCTAACAGAAGTTTCATTATTTGCTTTACTATTTGCAAGCAAGGGAGAAAGGAGGGCCACAGAGAAAGGCCTCTCTTCCCCTCAAACCAATGCTAACAAATAGCTTTAACAGCATAAAGAAAAAGGGAAGGGATATATTTAATATGAAAATAAGTAAAGCCCATGTTTCTCCTACATTACTCTTCTGTAGATCTGAAAGCTGTTACTAATGACTCTTTTAAGATAAAACTTTTTTTTATTCACATATTCCTGTGTTACATCATAATTAAAACTGAATAGTCATATAAAATCCCTGAAAACAGAGTGAAAAAAGTTGTTTGCTTTCATCATGGAAACCTAGTGGAATGCAAATAGTAAATAGGCAGCCACATGTAAATAAGGGTCCTTTCAGTATCAACATTGTAAAATTATATTAAACTCACAGTAAGCAGGAAGTTTTTACAAAATATGAGGGGTTTTTGACAACGTCTGCTTCAAAGCAGATATGTATTATAGTATTTATTTGCTATCAATATTCATAATGACATTTCCTAATGAGCAGACAGCTAACAGAATCCTGCAAAAGGCAGGTATATATTCCTGGGCTTCTACTAAAGCACAAATCATTGAATGAACAGTTCAGCTCAAAAGCCTTAAAATAAAAGTTATGAAAAGATTTTCAGACAAGTTTCATAAAGCTTATCGGCTTCCTTTCAAAACAGGCCAGAAAGCTGCATCTTATGACATTTTTATGTGTTAATTTCATAGGTGTATGGAAGCTTTTGGTTTTGCTTAGAGATACATGCAGCTTTTGAGAAATCATGGAATTATTTGTGAAGCCACCGTGAGCAAGCAGCTAATTTCCTCCTAATTTATTAAACTATTAATCAAAACAATTTTAAAACATTCATTTCCAAACCCATATCTCTACCCTCAGTGGGTGGGCAGACTAAGTTCTTCAGACAAGTGGACTCAGAACTCACATTTTGTGAGCCAGCATCTTGGTAGCTCAAAGAAATATTTCTCATGGTTTCAGAAAGCAGAAATCAAGACGAAATAAAATGGGGAAAAAAATGTGTCATTATTAGCATTTCCACAAATACTTAAACTATAAATATGCTTGAAGTTATAGTGTCCCCAGTAAACAATTTATAATCTAACATAAAAGGACTTCTAGTCTTAGTATTCTGGGGTATAAAAAAACCCCCACACTGGTAAATTTAGCTATCTAGGGTTCAGCTTTGAACTATCAAGACTTTCTGGCACCACTGATTGAAATCCCTTTAGAATTGACTCATCCTTGATTTTCCTGAGAGTGCTAAATTGAGCATATTCATGTTTGGACCTTTTAGACCCAGACCTTGCTCTCCAGATACATAAAATGCCAGATTTTTCTAACACCAAGACCCTAAAATCACATATGAAATGTATTTGCCAAAGTCTCTCCTGCAGTTAGGAGGATTTATGAGTAACACAGAGCAGTATATCTTTTAATTACTGATCCGCTCAAAGTATCATACCTATTTCTCAGGTTTTCAGTGCCCAGAAATATTCCCTTGAGTAACATGTTTGTGTGCTGCCTTCAGCTTAAAAAAGCAAGTATTTTGTGTACAGAAAACCTATATTCATATTTTCAATCCGAGCTCTGAAATATCCCTTCAGCTGGTCAAAGTGCTAGCCTTAACTTTTTGGTAGTAAAAAGCTGAATCAACTGCACAAAAAAGTTGCATTATGGAACAAGGCTGGCACCTGGCAATCTACATGGAAGACAAATGACAGGTAAATGCAAACAAAATTGGACAGAAAGCAGTGTGCCAAATATTCAGGCTGGCATAGGAATTGGTAACTCATGACTTTGTTACTCCAGCAGTGACCATACTAAATCTGACTAAATATATACCCTAATTTGTTCAAGCTGGCTCCTTCAGGGGATCTGGTTCTGTACAGATCTATACTAACTGCTCATGAAATCCAGGGCCCAGCATGTACTTTGGCCATGAGTTCTTAAGAGCTTAGGTAACAGTGATACCCCCATTTCCAAATACTCTTCCAGCTGTGAATTCTGGCTGTGGTTATACAAGCAGCTGACTTCACCGTGATTTACCAAAGCGGAATGTCTTGCTCTCATTGCTCCCCTACTCTTCCTTCTCTGTCCCTCTTCAGTGCCCACCTACCCGGCCCCGTTTCTTTTCTATTAGCTCTGGCATTTGTCCGACCTTTTCAGGAGCCGCTTCAAATTGTTAACCCACCAGAAAACTACTCATTTTTGATGGACTAGTTTTCTATCAGGTTGATGAATTAAATGAGCTTGTGAGTTCAGTGAGTACCAGAGCTGGCATAACATTAAGTAACAGAAATGTGCAACCAGGAGCTTGGAGAGGAGAAAAATGGGGGACAAGGGAGAGTCTTCTGCCTTTTAGCAGCAGCAAATCATTAGATCAGTTCACCCTGAATGTAAAACCAAGTGTCAGTCTCCAATGAATTCTGCTTCTTAATCCTTTGAGACAGGGAATAGATGCACTTGCAAACACCTTTGATGGCTCTACTGCAATCAGCCATCTCAGGAAACCCCCGAACAGGTTTCAAATTTCTACTAGAAATAAGAAATTATATTGATGCAGCGAAAAATGGACTTCATTACAAGGGGGTACAAAATAACCAGTTCCTGAAAGAATACAATAACACAAAATCAATGGATCAAAAATTGTAATAATATAATTATTTCTGACAGCAGAAGCATTTGTCCTCAATATTATGACAGAGGGCATAAATTTGGGATTAAATTACATGTTTGATTAGGGGTTTATCATACCTTAAGTATTGTGTAAAGTTATGTATTAATTCTGCACTCCTTCATATTGCTGAATATCTGAAATGGTGCTTCTGAAACTGATGAAATCACTTTGAACTGTCAGTCATACAAATTAAATCTTAACCTGTATTTAAATACTTGCTTCTTAAGGGCTTAGCTCTGGACAAAAAACTAAATTAAACAAAATTCCTTGTGTTAAGGATTCAGACCCTTCCTTCCTCAAGCTTATTTTCATCAAGCAGACAGACATTAAACTAGTAGTCGCTTGTAAAGAGGATGACAGCGGACAGCAATGGAACCCCTATAGGCTGGTAGGCAAACTCCCACTAAAATTAAACCCAAAATGAGCATTAGGACCTCTAAAGCCTGGAAATGTGTACCAGGGGAATTCTCCCAAGCAAGTCCTTACTAGGAAGGGGGAAATTCAGCCGCCTAAAGTGCCATTTGAGAAGTCTAGGATTGGTCTCTGGGCGAGCAGGCGTCCCACAGGCCCCTACCCACATCTGCCAACCCCACGCGGATGCCATAGCTGCTCCAGGGCTTCTCCAAGGGCACCAGACGTCTGTGCTGAGGCAGCTGAATCCCACTCAGAGCATCTACCGTGCAATTAAGGACAACTTAAAATTCTTCTTTAAAGAGGCTTTGAAATGAAAAAGTTAAAGTACTGTTAAGCATTAATTTTATCCCATAAACAAAATGTGTTTAAAGGAAGCTGCCCTACCTCCTTGTTTGAAAAAAATTAATCACTTTTAATCTATCTAAACATGCTCATGAGCTTTTAGGTTCATATTTTCTGTCAATAGCCCTAAAAACTATGACTCCTATGACAAAGATTGTATTGCATAAGAAAACAGAGCCTTTGATAATAACCAGTTTCAATTTAGGATGGTGACACACTAAGCGTTTATGTGAAATGAGCATAAGCAACAGAGAGCATGAGATTATTACAGCCCTGTGCATCATATGGTGACTTCGGGTGTAGAATTAAATGACATCAGAAAGATGGCCTAGAAACTTCTTCCTTCAGACCCAAATGTGCAGCAGAAGAAACAGGAATTTGACGATTTCTAAGTCTAGAGGTCCAGGAAGCTTGTGCAGTCCTGCCTACCTTTAAAGGTTAAAACGCTGTCTGTTGATTTGTACTGCTTCATCCTTGCGCTTGAAATCACCAGCACACACTTCACAAAGGTGATGTTCACTGCTGTTTTATACCGAAAGGTACCACGTAAGGAGATAATTCCTTTGCACCAGAGGAACAGGAGGCAGTAGGACGGCAGGGGCTGCGGAATTAATTTTCCACCCACATGAACGAGCACCAAAGGCTATAGCGGTTGTTAAAGCAGACTTTATTAGGCCTTCACCTTCCTTCCAGCCCAGAGGACTCCAGAGCGCAAAGGAGAATCTGGTGCTCTCTGTTACTGCTTACCACCAGCAAGATTAGAGAAAAAGGCTGAAAATACACAGGGCTAGGCCCATGCATGTGTATGTGCCATGTGCCCGTGATATCTGCAACCAACATATTCCAAAGAAATCAGGGTCTAGGGCTGAAGTCTGCCCACTTTATGCTACTTTTCCAACTTTTGCCTGTTTGTCCAACTGATCTATTGGGCTAAGTGTTTTGCCCTGAGGTAAAAAGCCTCTCCTGCTTATTGCTTCACTATTTAGTATGTTGGCAAAACAGTTTCATCATTCATAATAAATAGAAAAAACTGTAAGCAATGGGACAGTTGCTTAAGTCACTTGGATTATAAGCACAGACAATAAAGAGGGGTTTAATTGTATCTATTTCTTTCTGGAGTTTCTAGAAATGTGATGATGATTCAGGCAGCAAAGGGAACTAGTTTTACATGAGCAGCACACACGTACAGTTACCTTCTCACTCTTCCTCAAGTCACCCCATACCTCAGCATGTCACCTCAGTCCTGTATTTTCTACTAAGATCACCAATTCATTAAAAAAGGTCTCGCATCCCACTTCGGAGAAACTCAAGTCTCCATGGATGTGACACCTATGAAAACCAAGCAGTATATGCTGTGAAATGTGAGAGGTCTCTTAATTGCTATTTGAGTCATTATGCAATAATATCCAGCCAGCCCTTCCACTAGTGAGACAGCAGAACATTTGATAGAAGTCGTAACGACAGTCAGAGATCACTGCTGTTTCTATGAGTTTCAAAGAGCCCATGTGTTAACACACACTAGGCTTATTATCACTCTTGACAGAGTCTCCAGGTAAGCATGAGAAGTCTTAGTTCTAAAATTAGGGTCTCTGCCATCTCCCAAAATCTTAACAAGTAAAAATACACTGTATGTGTGTGTCATTATCTTGGTCATGCTGCTACACACAGATCCAAGCAAGCAGACTAAAGTCAGATTCCCAAATGCCTTGTTCAAGGCACAGCAATGCCATTCACCAGCGCAGATCAGGCAAGCAGCATACAGATGAAGCTGGCGTAGTACATATTTAGCGAGTAGCTTCTTATTCCTTGTGCTTCGTAAATGTTCTAACGTGGGGAATATAATTTCAGTGCTTGGTCTAGTACTGTAGTTCCTGTTAAACAACTATAATTATTTCATTAAGCCTTATTTCCCAATCAGCTATGACCCCATTCACAGTTGCTCTGAATCAAATCATGCTATTAGAGAAGTTGCTGGTGCAAAGCATCATAAAACATCACCTTTTTGCACCCCCTCTGCACTGGTAAAAATGACAAAGGCAGGCAAGAAACTACAGAGAACTGCACTGCACACTTGAGTCCTTTAGAAGGGACAAACAACTACTGTTTTATTTATTTAGACTTTGGCGACCAATTTCTACCTTTTGGGTCCCCTGCCAGAAAAATCAGTATAATTAGATGAAAGTGCCTAGCAAGCAGAGTTTGTGGTGAAAGGTGGTACCAGAAGGGTGGTGAACGTGAGCACCTCGAGACAGTGCCTCCCTCCACGAACTGATGAAGGCCGTTATCAAAATGCATTTCCTCCATTATTCTCCAAAAGAAGAATCTCCATGTGGCATGTTTTGCAGGTGGTGTTTTGAAGTCATCAAACATACTGCCCCTTCCTTACTTCTGACAGATGCTGAAGTCAGCTCCACCATCATCTCCCATTCAATCTGTCCATACTTAGCCCAACTAGCAGAATCTGGCAAGGTCAGTTCACAAATCTGATGAGTTAGCAGCTGTCAAAGGCCTGCCTGAAATCTTACTGTTGGAATAAGACACTTCTGCACTAGCGACTCTGCAAAGGAAATGCAAATTTTTAAAAGGTAAGATCCGTCCCAGTCACTGGAAATAACTGAGACTGTATTTAAGAATGTCATTTCCACGCATTTCCATAATCCTGGCCATCAGTGAACTGAAACAGGATTTTCTTGGATCATCCTAAATTAAAAGAAATGGACAAGCTCTGCCTAATATAAAATGATGTAATTTTAGTTATTTACATTTTACTTAAAAATAGTTCTCAGTGTTGGAAGAGAAAGGAAGTGTTGGCTCTTAGCAATAACAACTTCCTTCTTTTATCTCTCTGCTAATGTAGCATTTGTTAACACAGGAAAAGGAGTTTGCAAAATCACATATTTGACAGAATTTGTCACAACTGAGCAAAAAGACTTAACCTTTGAGTGTTAGCGAAGTGTAAGGAAATGTAATGCAGCAGTTGAAGAGTGCTTGTGCTTTGAAAAAGCAGGGAAGAGTCAAGCAGAAAGGTGTTTAGTGCCTTCTCCCTGTCACCATATCAAATCATTTGAATTCGATAATTTTGAAAGTTTCTGAAGGTTTCCCTTGTCCTTCCTTGTCAGTAGGCCATTAACTGAAGAAGGTGGAAAAAGCAGAAAAGTTGGGGACTCCAAGCCATGTTAGCTGCTGTGACAGTTGCGCTCTCTTCCAAAAGACTTCTGCTCTTAGGTGTACCAAAATGCCCAAACTAGGAAAACTATGTTATTAATTTAATCAAAGCGACAAATTATCTGTTGCATCTCTGAATGACTTTTCCAGACATTCATTTCAAGTGTGTTTCCTTGGAAACTGAGAAACGAAGAAACTAAAGGAACCCAAACCACCATAGCGGATCACTCTCTTTTGTCAGTGTACAAAATTCCTTCCCATTAAAAGTTGTGCTATGAAATTTCTGTTATGTGTGGCTTCTGAGTATCTGTTAAGTCATCAAAATAGGCGTTTTTAAAGCCAAAAGACACAGAGATAAAATATTGAAAAATCCCAACTTCCTACTCCAAAACATACTGGCCCTGACGGAGAGCTTCCAGACAAATTGTATGATCTTTAAAAGTGTGCAGGCCACTTTATTAAATGACAGCCCAGCTCCCAGTCCTTCAGCCAGCATGCACACCTTGTGAGTAATCATTTCAGACTGGAAATTCAACCTCAGTATCCTTGTAAGAACACAGGTATTCTAATTTGCTTGCAAGGGACTTAAGTATCATTACTTACTATTATGAAGAGCTGCTGCTGTCATTAGATAAATAATAGAAAATAAGGCCAAAAGAGTTCAGATACTGCATTCCCTTCCTCTTCCATGCAGTGACCTTTCTTGCACAGATTCCAGTTCAATATTTCCTCCACAACAGCTTATCTCCTTTACAATGTCCTTCAACTTTTCACTTCATACCCTTTTCTCCTGGTCCCCACCCAATACTTTTCCCCAGTATCCTCCCATCATACCCTCCTCCTTTACCTTCCTTCCTTGTTTCTCCTTTAACACATTTTTATTCCTTTTCTTTCCTTGTACACTTTTTCTCAGCCCACCTGCCTCCCTTCATCCTCCCTGCCATTCCAATCTCTTTCCAAACCAGCCTCCTGCTCCCCCCAGTTTGTTTCAGTGCCCGGTTTCCTCACTTCTAACAGACTCTTCTTGCTCTTCAACAGTCTTTTCCTTAATCTCACTCCCTTTCTTTCATGAAGTGTACATGCCAACACCCTATAGTCCTTCATCTCTACACACTCCTTCAACATCATGTTCCTGTTAATTGACTTTTTCTCCTGCAGCTTAGATTGCTCTTGCCTCCCAGCAGCTTGTTCCAGCAAGGTTTTGATCCACAGTTTAACAAATTACTGAATAGATTACCTGATAGCTGAAATGCTCAGATAATCACCTCTCACTTTAATTATATTTTTTTTCCCTCCTAAAAAGTGCTGATCGTATGTTATGGGCAGGATGGCAAAAAAACCCCAAAACCCTGGATGATGTCCATCTGCATTTGAGGAATGAGATTTCCTAATTAAGTGAACAATGAAAATAACAATACCTGAAATAAGATCATCCTAACCCCACCTGAAATCATTCTAACACACACCAAAAAAAGAGCTAAACTCATGAACACCAAGCTATATCCTTCCAAAGTCTTTTAAAACATTCTTGGTGTGTGAAAATGTCGTGGCAGGGGGGCACTTGAGTGACACACAGTTAACGCTGGCCCTTTTCCAGTCACTAACTCATCATCAATGGTTCAACTCCCTGTTTGTGTCTGCTTCTAGCATTTGTCAAATATGGGACACAGGGGCATAGGACATAATGGGTTTCAGTCTCTTTTTAATAAAGTATTTCAAAGAGTAATAGATAAATAAAGCATTATGTTGGCACAGCCCCCTCCTTCTACACCAAAAGGACAGGTGGGATAGAGTTGCCTTCCACAGGAAGCCGCTGGTACTCAAAACTGATTTTTACAAATATTAGGAAACCAGATTTAGTCTAACCTGTGGCTTTAAGAGCAATCCCAGTTACATGTAATTACAAATCTAGCTGCCCTGAGGACAAGGGGGCTCATCCAGTCCTTTCTAAGGCACAATTTCCCCTCTGCTCCTCTTTTTTCCCCCAGAGGGTTGAAATTTTGTCCCAGCATGCACAACCACAATCAGTCGCGTAGTGGCTCAGCTGCGTTGGTTAGTGTACTCTGGGGAATCAGCCAAGATTTAACATCTTGCCCACACTACTCACCCTCGGAGCTGAATATTGTGTGTATAACCTTCAAATCCCAGTGGCTTTTGAAAGTTGTATGTGTAGAGATTTAACTGGGGTTCTCATGTAACCTTACACCCCTACAAAATTCCAAGATGCTTTCCAAGACGGCACAGCTTGCAAAGACACCACAGGTGCTATAGGCAATGACAACGCTTTTCCTCTGTCTCCTCAGAACACCCTTCCGTTTCCGCTAGTTATACCTTATCTTCATTAACTAATTGTTATAAAGGTCAAAGTCTAAAATGAAGATGCTGATTTTTCTCATAATAGATACAGGTCTGGGGAGATGAGATGGCTCCAGACCAAAACAAACAATTGACTTCCCATGCAGAGTAGAGGGATGCAATGAGGAAAACCGTGAAGCTGATTAATCAGGAAAGGAGACCAGAAAATGCAACCCACAGTAAGGGGAATACTCAAGTCTAAGTATTTATCATGCATTTTCCTGCAGAATGTCAAAGATGAGATTTTAGGGAAGGCTGAAGCACCGATTCAGCTGACGGCGTAGAAAACACCGCCCCTTACCTCCTCACTCTGAACGCTCTGACATCGACCAGTAATATTTAAAAGCTTGCATTGCAGAACGCCGAGCAGCACTAAAAGGCAGGCGGAGGTCGTCTGTTACCCCACTCTCCCCTAATGGGTTGGTGCTGCCTGGCAGTAACACGCAGCACAGATGGTCTATGGATGACGTATAGACAACAATACCTACTTTTTCATCAGCCTGTGGCACCCTGTTAGATACATCCTTGTTGCATAAAGAGTTCCCATTCATAATGACTCCCTGAGATTCCAGACTTTTAATTTCAAAACTAATTGCTGTGAGTTGTATGAATATATGTTTTATGTCACACAATAATTTCGTTGCCACAGAGGTGCCTAACTGTAATATAGCAAAAGGTTTACAATGGATGACAAACTAAAACATGAATCATATATGGCCCGGTTTTAGCCTGGAATCAACCCTGAATGATGTGGGGCTTATACGATTATTTTGTTCTTCTGTCCTTTTGTCTGTCAGCACACGCCCTTAAGAAATTCTGAAGCCTTTGCGTGTTTGACAGGTCAAGTGGAAAACTGGGATGCAAGTCTCAAGGACGCTATATTCTTTGAAATTTCAAGAGAATTCTGAGAGTAGAAGAGACACCCCAATTAGTTTCTCCACTAATTAACGTCGCCACTAATTTCACAGTTTTACTTGAGCCTCTCATTAATTTGGAAACATTAATGACGCATCTCTTGACCGGTAACTCTGCACACGGATGCCAGCCCAGGATACTCGCAAGAGGCAAAAACTACAGGTGACTTTGGCAGGCGGGAGAGATGCAGAAGACTCAGTGGAAGGGCATGGGGAGGAAGAACATCTCTCCCTAGGAAACCGGGCCTCAACAGCTATGCTGTGTAAGGAACAGTGTGTTTCTTGTAGGAAAAAGACACCAAGCTGCTTTTACAAGCCTGTTTTCCTGAAGCAGAGTAGAAGTTGGCATCTATCTTAGTATCTTACAGCTCACAAACTTTTTATTTCCCAAGCCAACACATTTACCTTTATAAGAACAACCTTCTCACAACCTGTCTGTATTCCTCGGTATTTTTAAAAATTACCTAAACCAACGTGAATGGGTTTAAGTCTTTCCTGGTTGACTCCTTTCACACATACCGTCACCTTGCAAGCTACCTGACACCGCAGACTTAAACCCCGAATTCCTCGTTGACTCACACAGCAAACGAGCACCCACTGCAGCTTCCCCCTGTTCTGCCTTGTGGTTTCACTTAACCCTTCTGACCCGTTTTGGACCCGCACCCCAACTAGGATTTCAGTTTAAGGCCTCCTCGCTGCCAGGTACTCCCGCGCTGCACGTTTCCCTGGAAATCCCCCGGTTTCTGCCCTTTGATACTCCCCCTGTCTCTGTTTCGCACACCGAGCATCCCCCCTCCCGAGCGGGGTTATCTGACCGGGCGAAGAGCGGCGCCGGGATCGCGTAACGCAGCGCCGGCACCGTTTCCAAGCACCCG
>NW_009258484.1:4074819-4091912 GCF_000687185.1 Egretta garzetta | reverse complement strand
GCCGAGCACATAGCAAACTTATTTTTAGATGTGCCTCCTCTCTCAATGCCTCTTAAAAATAGCACAGCCCTTATTTAAGGAATGGGAAAGAAAGTGGTTGTTGGAGGCCTCGTGGGGTTTTGTTTTGTGGTTTGGTTTTTTTTGTGGTGTTTTTTTTTCTTTTTTTTTTTTTTAAAGGCGTTTTTTAGAGGGAAAAATAAAAATTGTTTCAGGGGTGTAGGCAAGTGTGGGACTGTTAGTATCCACAGGTAGGCGGCTGGATGCTTTTACTAGACCTTCATTAAGGTCACCTCTTAAGCACGTGAACAAAGGTACCCATGGCTTTGTCCTCTGCGGGGTGTCTTCAGCGTGAGAGCCAAGGTCTGATGTACCTGATTCATGCAATACTTTTTATAGGGTGACTCAAGCTTTTTTCGATCATTTTCTTCCTTTTCTGTCCTGTCAGTTCTCTCTGGAACACCTGCAACATGTGGGTGATGCAGCTTGAAGGACTGATAATGGGCAGCAAGAATTGGTACTGTTTGTTATTTTTGAAATTAACCTTGTGCTTTT
The DNA here is from genome assembly GCF_000687185.1 of Egretta garzetta. Lineage (NCBI taxonomy): Eukaryota > Metazoa > Chordata > Aves > Pelecaniformes > Ardeidae > Egretta > Egretta garzetta. The sequence continues at coordinate 4,091,360 of NW_009258484.1, read as the reverse complement.
GTTTTAGCTCCTGTATCTCAGCTGACTGTAGTGACAGAACTGCCATCAAATAAATTCATCTTATTGTGCCAAATGCATGGTATTATGTTGTTTGTATCAATGATCTGGTCATTGTGGCTCACAAAAGAGAATTTGATTTTTATTTTAAAACCACTACAAATATATGAGAGACTTGGGTAAATGAAGTGTAAAAAGGAAAACTATATTTCCAATAGGGAAGGGAATTTTAAGAAAAAAGCATCTAATCGTATTTTAGATTGGAAAGGATGTCCAGATGTCATCTAGTCCTGTCCCTATGCTCAAAGCAGGTCCATTTGGATAAGGTTGCCCAGACCTTGTCCAGGTGAGTTTTCAGCACCTCCAAGGGTGGAGATTCCGCAGTCCCTGTGGCTGTGGTGGTGCCAGTGTCTGATCACCTTTCTGGTGATTTTTTTTTTTTTTTTCTTAATCTAATGGCAATTTCCTGTGTTGCAATTTGTATGTGTTTCCTCTTGTCCTGCCACTGTGCACCTCACACCGACCTGTGGGTGATCGTAGTGGTGTGCATCTGTAGTTCTAGAAGCTAGTAGAAACCATGCTACTGTTTTTGACCAAAGGGCTGATTGTTTTGTGACATCGTTCTAAGTATAATTGCTAGATTTTGTTCTCATAAATTGGAAATTTATTCTTCCCAAGCTTTTGCCTAACTTTTCCTGTTTATTTGAATGTGGTTAATAGTGGATTAGCATATTAATTTAAAATGCATAAACACCTATGAAGACTATTTGTTGTTTTCTTTTTTAAATGAAATAAATGTCTCAATTTACCCATCTCTGTTTGTGCATTGGCCTTGTGTTCCTTAATGTGAATTTGAGACAGTTTGCTCCCAACTTTTGCTAGAGTCCTTTCACCATTAAGAGTGTCATACAGTCTCTTGGAATGACAAAGAGTCTTGGAATGACAAAGAGACAAAGGAAAGCTTTTTGGCTTTAATCTTGAAATAGATTTTCCTTGGGAAGGGATGTGCCTTGAACAATACAGTGCAACCTGTTATTACTGGGAAGTTGCCTTTGTACTATATAGGCATTGTTTAATGCTCTGGAGAAGTCTTGGCTGATATTTATGATGCTGTTGATGTGGTAAATTATGCGGGCACCTTTTTTCTTTCAGCAGAAAAAAAAATGTTTTTAGGCTGTGCCGAATAAAAATCTGCATATTCTCCAGCGTGACACATAACTTGTTTCTTAATTTGCGTAAATTCTTGGATGTTGCTGATAATATTTCAAAAGCAGGAGAATATATTTGTAATGTGGTTCATAGTATGTCACTTCTGGACATGCCAGGGTAGAATTTCAAAACATTAGTGTGATGCCGCTTAATAGCAAATGCTTCTGATAACTCGTGCTTTCCATTAGAGCCATATCAAATAATTTATTAGAAGCTGTTTGAATGGCTGGCCGCACTGAATTTGATGATATTTGGAATCGTTTAATAAATAATTTAACTTACTTTTCCAGATGGCATCTGCCATTTTATAATGATGGGAACACCTGACAGTTATGCTAATTGGCTTGTATTAACTGTAGTGAGCTTCCACTTGGGAAGAAATCAGGTGTATGGGGTTTTTGGTCGTTGTTGGTTTTTATTATTTTATTTAGTCCTGTAATGCCTGTGTGACTCTTGGATATTCTTGACATGCATAAAACTCTTTGCAGGCTCATTGAACTCTAGATTATATATTTCAGATTTTAAATTTTACCACTGCTGATATTTTAGGGCTTTTAAAATGATATTTTCTGTTTCAGAAGTGGACTGCTTAGTTTGTTTATGTTTTTCCCAGTCTGTATTAATCTCCTGTTAGCATGTCATTATGGTAAAATAAATAAACTAATGATACATTACATTTCCATAAAATAAAACTTTTTGGGGGGGTATAAAGGCTTTATTTGATTTGGCAGTATTTGAGAATGATTTGAATAGTTGCTAAAACTGTTTATCTTGGACTGTTAAGATCAAAATCTTGGAAGGGGAGATCACAATAGGTCTGTAAGCAGACCAGGATAGCCGTGACTCCTATAATAAATTTCAGTCTGGAATGCACTTGTTAGACTCATGAATGGTTTGCTTATCATAGTGTGTACAGAAAGGCTGTCACTAGCCTTAGCATTATTGTTACAGGACAGAATTTCATAATGCAGCTCGTACGCTTTCAGTTTTATGGCCTGGAGGACTGAATGTTGGAACGGTGGTGCTAAATTAACCCAGGGGTCTGTGACAGTGACTAACACCAGGTGCTTCAGAGGGAATTGTAAGAACAAATGTGAGATAATTTGCATCCCATGTTTGAGGTGAATCTGATATGTTGTAGTTTGGAATTGGCTTAAAACCCAAATAATGTTTAATAGCCTCTTCAGATGTTGTTATGCATAATTATGACAATTTTGGACATGTTGCTGATATGAGTAGCCAGTCTAGATATGTGGCTAATTTGGGGGGAAGATAGTTTATGCAGGGGTTTTGTTTGCTGGCTTGATGCCAGACAGTCTCAGGCCAAATTCACTGAATATTTTCCACCAGATTCAATGATTAGGGCTTATGTGACACTCGGGGAAAAAGAGGTGCTTCTGCCTACTTGCTTATATTTTGAACTCCAGTGGTGACAACACTCATCTGGGTGTGAAACCTGCCCAGTTGCATATTCCTTTTCTGTTTGTGTCGGAGCAACTGCTTCTCAGTGAATCCCATGATCACCAGTTTGTAAGATGGTCTGGGGTGTGCGTCTCTCAGATTCTCCTCTGGAATTGATATAGAGACCGTGCCCATGCTTGCTAGTCAGGTCTTTCATTTTGGACTTGGGAAACTTGTGACATTTGTGTTCCAACAGCTGTCCTAGTGAACTGTCAAGTATTTTATGTATCAACAGCTTCAACAAAGAAGTCTGAAATGGCCCTCTACCCTGATACTTGAGTCTCCTGAGCTATAGGCTTGAGTTAAAAGTGGGGGGGGAAAAGGGCATTGTTATAGTACAGTCTATTTCTGAGTATTGCTCAATTCCAGGATCAGCATCATCTCGAATGTGGGATGCTTATCATCTCACATTTATTCTTAGAGTCCATTTCTGAATACTGTTAGGTTCCTGATGTTGATGGATTCTGGTAAAAATAAGTTGTATACTGTGTGGATATGTATTATGAGCTTGTCAAAATAATAGGTGGTGGAATGGTACTAGCCAGTATTATTCAGTGAATATCCGTGAACCTAAGCATAGATTTCAGTATGGTATTGCTTAGGAATTTTTGCTGGCTTTCCTGAACTTTATAGTCTTTGCATGCAGCCCTGTGGAAGGTTTTGAAAGGTTTACAGTTTGCTGGTGAAATTCTGCAGTACCTTCCAGAGCTCCTGACAGGCTCCATGCTCCATTTGAGGACTTGCGTGTTTCAACTTTGATTGAAATTGCACAGAGTGCTGTTTGAAACCAGCATTCCTTTGACTTCTGTGTGAGGTGGATGGCTTTATGTTTCTTCTTTCTAGAAAGAAATCCATGACTTACATATATATACCAACCTGGGCTTGTCATGGCTCCTGCTTGAGGGTTCTAGACTAGAAATCAGTAGGGTGCTGTGCTAATCCCGCGGCAGCTTCACCAGGTTAAGTGATTGGTTGCTAATATTCATACTAAAGTATCATTCAAACCCGTTTCCATAGAACACTTTGTGTTTGCAAGACAACTCCTCGTTCTGTTCTCTGCTAGCGGCATCATTGCTGCAAGCACCTATAGCAGGAGACTGCTATAGGTGGCAGTGTCAGGCTGGAGAAACGATGGGAGAATTTTTGGTGACTACAGTCACAGGAGGTGAGAATTAAATTTAAAACCGGGATTTCTGTCCCTGGTAATTGAAGTTTACTTTTCCAATATAGTCTGGGTAGAAATCATAGCTTTTATTGACTTTTCGTTATATTATCCGTGTCAAGCAAGAAATCTCCTTAGATGTTTAAGGCGAATGTCTAAAAGCATAGAGGTAAAAACATAGAATGTGTTCACTCTCATACTCAAGACTCAACTCTGGAAAATTTGTACTTTAGAAAAAAAAAAAAGATTCTCATAAATCCCTTATCATATTTTTAAATGAGCTGGAAAAAAGCAAGTGATAATACAAACGGTGTTACTACTGTCTATACAATATTAGCCCATGCTTCACGGTAGAGCATTTTGGTTTATTTCAGTTACATAAGAGCACAGATAGTTGGAGTACTTCGAAAGGAGTTTAAATACAAGTGTCAGTTGTCATCGTAAATGAGTGATTGCTAGGATATGGATTTATTTTATTCTTTGCATCATAGTACGTGGTTTGTCTTGGAGCAGAAATTGCAAGGCCTCCAGAGCAGGCTGCGACAGGGCGTACAAACTTGGCATAGGATCCATGCCAGTGCACCTCTCCGGAGTGAGGTTGGAACTTTTCTTTGTGCCACATTTGTAAGGGAGCAGGAGACATTCAGCAGCGCTACAGGATATTGCTGTCTTCTAAGTTGAATACTAGGTGGATTCTTATTTAGATAGGAATTGGTTTTCAAAGATAGGCTTTTTGCACATTGGATCTCTGAAAAAGAATCTATCTCAATGTGTGGAAGGCTTTATTTGGGAGCAGAGCTATATTCATTCACTGCAGGACTTTCACTGTGATCATCTTAAGTGTACCTGACAAGTTGTATAAAAGCAACACAGTGGAGTTTTGGGGTTTGGGTTTGTTTTTTTTTTTTAAGGATGAAATCAGCTACTACATCCTTTTTATTACTTAATATTTTCTGTCAGATGCCTTTACTAAAAATCTAATTCTGTGCAAAAGCAAAAATAATTTGAATAGATGCTATTGTTCTTTGGAAAAAATGCTACGTACTTCTGTACTTAGTATAAAGAAAATACAAACTGATGCTTCCAGAAAGGAAGCTGATTTTCTCTCACGGTTGAAAGAGGCTTACTTGTTGAGAGTGACAGCCTTACTGCTGCTGGGCAAGAGAATGACTTTAACCTCTGTGCGTGTGACGGAAGACCACAAATGATCCCACAGTTACTGTCGTCACTGAGGGTAATGACAGACACCGAGTAACATAACAATTGGTTTTAATTGTACTGTAGCAGTGTAGACTGTTCTTAAGTGGGTAATTCCATACGTTGCTGTTTAACAAGTAATTTTAACAGGCGTCACAGAATGCATCAACCTCTCTTCCCCCCCCCCGCAGCGTGATGTGTTTTGAAATTAGTTAGGAGGAAAGGTGTATGTATTCACTTAACCAGAATTTGTTCTGAAATTGTTTAATGGATCCTTGTTAATCTATAGATGCACTTTCAAATTGGTTATTATTAAATTAACATTTTCAGTACCTTAAGATTCTACATTTTATATACATAAAAAGTTGTATGCATTGCTCGTTTGAGATATTTGTAGCAACACATATTCTGAGAGGTTGGTTTGGCTATTAAAAGTTTCATTAGACAATCTTAGAAGATTTAAAATTAAAAATAAAATAATGTGATCTGCATCTTTCATATCATATTTGCCTATTTCTTCTGTCTCCTGATTAGCTGTGATCATAATTAACAGCAAGCCTGTCTTCCTGTAAAGTCTGGAGCTGGTAAAGCTCATTTGCTTACGAATTTTTATCTTATGGTTCGTCTGATGATTATGAATGATGGTTTTACTATGTTGAAGGCACAGTAAAGTTTCTCTCCGTGTGTGCTCTGCTAATGTGTAATATGATGTGAATCCATACTCCAGCCTTTATCTCATTCAGGGCACTTATTGGAGCTGTTCATCAGAAGCTTGTTCTTCACGTGGCCATCTGTTTCCATAAAGCGTGTAACACTTTCACTACCTTTGAGGTCGCTATCCTGTCAAAAATCAGTAATATCTGCCAAGTGGGTGAAAACTATTGGGAGGGGAAGAGAGATGTTCGCAGGCCTCGTGATCACATAAGCTTCTTAGCTTTAGCAAAGCAGACCTGAAATCTGTATTTTAATTATGCTGCAGCACTTGGGATTCTGATTCTCTCCTTAAAGAGATATAGATCAAAAAAGAAAATTGTTTGTATATAAGAAGTTTAAAACCAGATAATATTTCTTGGAATGCCTAGGGTTAACAGGAGACTCCTAAAAATACTGGTTTATTTTTAATAAAATATCAGACTCACATTGTAAATGTTTTTTTCATAAATTCTAAGTTTTCATGGATATTTTGAAAGCAGTAATAGCTACAATTTATTCAGGCAGGACATTTTGATGAATGGTATCTTACAGCTTAATATCCTGACTATCTTTGCAAGAGTCTGTACAAGGAGTGCAGAGTCATATGTGGGATTGGGGCACCTGCCAGAAAGAATAGCTTTAACATTTACTCCAAATATAAAGCTCGTGCTCCTCCTATTAAAAATACATGTGAAGTCACATATTCCAACATAATGTTTGACTTAGTTTAAGTGGGGATGGGTTTCAAGATCTGTTATTTCAGTTCTGGCCTGTTGCGATGTCATTTAGCAATCTTGTCTGGAAGTCATATTACAGGAGTCATCTTGAAATTAATCCATACCATGCAAATAGGAAATCATCCCATAACAAATGAAAATCAATATCTTGTTTCTTTTGATTGCAGAAAGAAGAATAGAAAACTGTTTTCTGTCAATAATGATTAGTCACCATTAAACCTTGCAGCACTCAGGGGTGTGCTTGTTGGTATTGACATGCTTACGTTCTCAACAGTTTAGTCTTACTGTATAAACAGGAGGTAGAAGTGAAATCCCAAAGAGAGAGATAAAAAGATAAGCGAAGATTGCAAAACCAAACATAATTTCTAAATCAAGGAAAAGTGATAGATTGATGTGAAGGCATTGGAAGGGGTGAGATAGAGATGGGGTGAATGAAGAGCGTAATAAAGGATTAATGGGGAGAAATTACCATTTATGCAAGAAGAAAAATGAGGGCAGGTAAAGCCTTTTGAAAATCAGCAATGACCCACTTGAAGTACAGCAGATAACTCTGCGTCCACTACTTTGTGTACATTCTTCAAAAGGGTCTGTTTAGGGACAACGCTGGAAGGTGTAACGAGGACTTTCTGTCAGTGCATAGGCTTAGGAAAGTCATGCTGCAGTGATATTTCTTCCCCAATGTCCTTGTTTTGGCTGGGATAGAGTTAATTTTCTTCCTAGTAGCTTGTATAGTGCTGTGTTTTGGATTTAGTATAAGACTGTTGATAACACACCGATGGTTTAGTTACTAAGTAGTGCTTACACCAGTCAAGGATTTTTCCAGCTTCCCCTGCTCTGCCCGGTGCACAAGAAGCTGGGAGGGGGCAGAGCCGGGACAACTGACCCCAACTGGCCACAGGGCTATTCCAGACCGTATGACCTCATGCTGGGGAAGAGTGATCACTGCTCAGGATGGGCTGGGCATTGGTCAGCGGTTGGTGAGCAGTTGCATTGTGCATCACTTGTTTTGTATATTCTTTTACTATTATTATTTTTTTTCATCTGCTGTTTTATTAAGTTGTCTTTATCTCAACCCATGGGTTTTACTTTTTTTTTTTTCCAATTCTCTCCCCCATCCCACTGAGGGAGGGGGTGAGTGAGCAAGCTGCTGTGTGGTGTTCAGCTGCCTGATGGGTTAAACCACACCACCGAGTCTAAGCATGGCAAGCAAATGGACTATGGCCATTTACAGTATTCTCATGAGAATGCAAGCAGGTGCCCTTCAGAACAAAAATAATTGTTTTATGTTGATCTTGCAGTTCATAAAATGCTTACTAATGTCACTTTGGAAGGTAAAAATACATAATTTGTTTCCATTTTTTGTATACATGCAGTATCTTGTATACTAGATGGAAAACACCGTCACATAAGGGAGAACAGCTGCCTATATATTTAGCCCTGACTGTTGTCTTTTGGGTCAGATTGCATGTTTCTGAAAGGAGAAGGGAAGGGCAGTTACCCTCAAGGAAGGTATGATCCAACTGGAGCAGCTTCTGAGGTGTAATGAAGAGGAGGAAGGTGGGAGAGCCCCAGAAGCTGCAGTGCAGGTAAAGGTTGGGAGGTGGAGAAGCGTGGGTGTGCCTCCAGCAGAAGTCAGTCCTCAGTGACTACTTCTTTACTGCTATGTCTGCAGGTCAGGACCTGGACATGATGCTAAGCTGACCTCAGTCTGGAGCAGCTCTGTCAGAGAGAGAATGAAATCAGATCCAAGGGTGAGCTGACTGGTGAGCAGTATGGACAGTTGGGGTTTGGTGCTCAGGCTTGCTTCTTCTCCTTCCTGTTGTTCTCCAGTGTGGGCATGGCTCAAAAGTAAAGGGGAAATAAAAGGTTGTGTTTTAGGGAGCTAAAGCTGTACAAGCTTTTGCCAGTACCAATTTGCTAGTGATGTTATTTAGAAGTTGTTCTGAATGATGTATTAGTCCTTGGAGGAGACTATGTGGGTTTTTCTCCCTAGGAAGCGGCTGAAGATTCGTGGGTGGGAAATAAGGTCCAGAGGAAAGAACAGTTCCTGCATGGACATAGTTATGGATTAGATTTGGTTTTGAGCTTTCTAAATAGTGCTTAAGTTTCCTATTTTTGTGTTTTAATAAAATACAACTTCAGAGACCATAGCTGTAGTTTGGGGGTTGTTTTCTTCTTCTTCTTCTCTCTCTCTTTTCTATTTATGTTTTTTTAAACAGTCTCCCATAAAAATGGGATGGGGAAACAAGACTGTTCCACCTGAAGTCTGTATTGGGTTTCAGCTGCAAACGCCAATGCAATGCACACCCATATAAGGCCAAAAGGAACAGTCAACAACATGTTCTTGTCTCTGACAGATTGAACAGTGCACAAAGTTCAGTGTAAATACAGGTATTTAATATGATGACATGAATGGCTTTTGCCAGCTTTCCACTGAATTTTTTGAGTGAATTTACAATTTAAATTTGTAAGTATATTTAAAGAGTTTGGGGATTTTTTTAATGTGTTGTTAATTATAAAAAGGGAAAAGACTGAGATTCCCTTAGTTCCTATGGTCAAAGTTATTAGTGGAGGAAAACACTGCGGGAAAGGAAGGCTGCTCTAGCTGTCTTTTATTCATTGTCTTTAGAGTAATTTCTATGCTGTCTTTTTCCTATTGCTACTTTCTTTCTTCTGCCTTGCAACTATTGCTGTGGAGTCTTCTTGCCCTTAATAATTCTGGTCTAGCAATTCACATGCTAATACCTAGCTTTGAGGTATATGGTAGCAGTATCTAAACTCCTGCTATTCACAAATGAGTCTTCATTCCCTCAACAATCTGATTATGTTCCCCATCCCTTGGGAGGATCTGCGTGCTGCCTCCAGGACTCTAGAACGATTTGTGAGTGATGAAAGTCTGATGGTACTCAGGCCACTGAATCCACCTGAGAAACAGCAGTATTCGAATCATGTCTGAAGCAATCTGTAATATTATGACTCTACTTCTTATTTCTGCTGCTATTAAAAGATGAAGGAAAGGAGGAAATGGCTGAGCTGGTTTTCTGTTGTTTTCGAAGATTTAAATAAATTGCATAGGTTGGTTGTTCCCCCTCTCACCCCTGGCAAGGGAAGAATAGATATATCCTTAATATGCCATGTAAGCCATATTTGAGTATTGCTGTGGCAGGTAGTTCTTTACATACAGTTTGTGGGGCTGTGGAATTATTACAGTAGCAGTTATAGTAGGTTAAAATTATAGATTTGCATTTTATTGTATCATAAAAAATGTGTTTGAAAAAGAGTGCAAAAGGCAATAGTTGAACTGCTACCTATCGATAGAGTACTGTGATACTGTGCTGGGTGAAAAGTCAACATCAGTACACTTGCAGATAGTGGGTTATTTTGCTTACTGGAAATTACAGAAGATTCTGAATAAGTTTGTGTTGTGTGAAATTCAGTGTTGACATATATTAAGATCTACTACTTCAACAAAAGGAATAAAATAAACCACATACACACCCTTGAGACATGTGAGTAAATATTCCTCTGTGTTGATGGCTTGATGTTGATGGTAATAGATAAGATAGGCCCCAAAATTATTTTTTTCCTGACCCAGCCGTCTGAGTTAGTCGTCAGTAAAGACATGAAGATCTCTGTTTATGTAGAGCCATTAGCTGTCCAGAAAGAGAGCAGAAATAGAAGTCGGAGACTGGCAACAATGGTAAATAGGCTTCGGAAAACGTTCCATATAAAGCAAGATTGAGAAGATTGGCACTTTTCAACTTTTTCCACTTAGAACTATATGCAGAGTACTAGCCTTTACGAGGCAAGGGAATTGTGTGTTCCGTCTACTCTTTTTGATGGAAGAGTAAAGACTGTAATAAAGGCAAAAAACCTCAAGTATGAAAGAAGTTGTTTTTAGATGGTGTGTCATTAGTTTATGTAATTAACTGACAAAAATATCTGAGCAATGAGAAGATGCTGATATTTCTACAACAAAATATTAGATGCTTAAATGTAAAATATGCATGCAATATATACAAGTTACTTCATTATTTCTGAAATCCTTTCTGCTATAAATCCTTGTGCTTCAAAATATAAGCAAATGAGATGGAACAGCTAAAAAGACACTTTCCCAGTCCAGAATTGTCCACTGATGAATTTCTTGCACCTTCTGTCAAACCATCTGCTACAGGCTAATGAACAGACAGCATGCTGAATTAGATGAAGCACTCATATGAGCTATTTTGATAGCTCCCGTGTTCCTTTCAGTGGGAACTCTGTGATTAATGAAGCTTAGAGTTAAATTTTTGAGAGCGGGGGCGGGCAAAGCGTTCTTGCTATGAGCTTCCGCACTGCAGGATGCTGTTGACAGAGAGGGGTGACCAACTTGCATCGCTGTTTTGCAAGCATGTTTCAACGTTTTCTTATGAGCCTTCATTTAGCAGAAGAATATCTCAGTAACCTCTGTCATGTGCCCATGGGAAGTAACGACTGAATCGAGAGGAGTGCAGAGTTGTGCCTGTTTTGGTCTGGGAGGGTTCTGTATAATTCCAGATGCGATACATCACTCCATAGTACACAGCAGATCTCAGTGCTGGAGCTATAGCCTAGCTAGGATAAAAACCAGCTTTATTTTGGGATGTACCTGAGATCTCTGTCTTTGAGGAGGCACCACCATCACCTCTTAAGAGTTTCTTCCTGCTGCGACTCTGGACATGGTACCACACAAATATTTTTTTTATGGTGGTGGCAGATGCAGATGGTGTGTTTGAAGCTGTATGCAGACTAGCAGAGAAAGTATTTATCTATTTAATTAACTTCAACATATGCCCTTTTGAAGTATTCTTAAGTATGCTTCATAGCAGTATTTGTGAGGGATACGATTTTACTTTGTAACTTAGTCATTCTTGCATTTTTCAGGATTAAAAAAGGTTAGCAATGCATTCAGTTTAGTGATTCCAATGATTACTGTTGAAGTATGAGTTGCTTCTAAGCATCAGAGGTCCAGTACCAACAACCGTAGGGTGGAAGTGACTGGCGTCCTGGTGTGTTACCATCAGTTGTTAGTACTGTTGGTGGCTTTCTGGTCTCTAGACCTGCTCATGATCAAAGCAGAAGCATGTCACTGAACGCTGGTGTGCTGCTCTAAGGACAGAAGAGCAGTGACGCAAAGGACACGCTGCAATATGGTAGCTGTGGGTTTGCCTGCTAAACCAGTGTTATGAGCAGTTGGACTGAATCTGTGTTGGCCTGCCAAGACTCCTTGCTGGAATCTTTTGCTAAATTACATTTTCTGTCTTTTACACAATAATATTTGGCTCATCTTTATTGGCATTTTGCGTGTAAATCAACAATGCAATTCTTTTCTTTTGTTTGACTATTGTTTTTTGTAAAGGGTTGGAGAGTGAGCCTGCCCAGGTGTTCCTCAACACCACAGATACACTGTGTGCTTCTTTGCTAGCAGCAATTCTGATGGCTTAAAATTTTTGCTAAATCAACTATGACCTGTCAATTATGCCACTGCAAGAAGATCCACAAAGTGAAAAAAACATTATGGCAATATTGGAACAGTCTGTGCATTATGCCCATGTGCATTGCATTAATAACTAAACTTGGGAGTCAATTAATTTTTAGCACAATCTGATATTCAGCCTGTTATCCTTGAGGTATTTAATGAACTTTCCTAATACAGTAAGTTGTATGAAGGTAGTGCACAATCTGAAAAAAGAGCTATGGGTATTACTGATAGACCAACCTATTTCAGTCCATGTTTTCTGTCCTAGAATAACTTAAGTGACTTCATGGTTTCAATGTGCCTATTTTCAATAAACTGACCAACTTAGTTTACACAACTCTCAAAGAGGGCAAGAGCTGTTGCAGCTCATTTGTCATTCCTCATCTCCCATAGCTGTGCGTAAATCCATGGAAGTTAAAAGTAGATTTGGGGGCTTCCTGTGCTTCATGTTACTGGTTTGTGATCTCCATTTCGTAACTGGAAAGGCTCTGACATCTCTTTTATTTGTGGGGATATTACTTAAACCCAGAAGCTAAAGTTGCTAATCATAGGCACTCTGGTGACTAACTAGTGTGTAATATTGTATAATGAAATGTAGGAGCCTCCTTAATTTTTAAATAAAATGTAACCGAATGATCTAAGACTGATCTGTTCAAATTTCTTTTTTTTTTTCTCTGTCTGCCTCTCTTATTTACCAGCTTAGATGCTTTAAAAACATTTGAGTTTCCTGAAGCATGTCCAAATTCCTTCAGTATTTGGGGGGAGGGGAAGAGATTTAAGGGTCTTAAGTAGGTTTTCTGTCCCAAGCGAGCCCATGTAAAGGGTGACTGTAGTGTCACCCATGTCAGACCTGTATCCTCCTCAGTTGATGCTTGGGTACCAGGATTAGCTGCAGCATCTCAAGCAGCACTAGAAGCTTTTGTGTGGGCAACTGAATCAAGCCCCTACTGCCATATTAGAGGCTGTAAAGCTGTTACAGTATCTCAGAGCTACAAAAACCTATTAATTTCTGAAATGAGTCCTCAGAAATATCTTGAGGAAAAATATTAAGGTCAGAAATTTTATGGCATTAGATGCTTTTAATGAGACTGGGAGCATCATTAAATGGACTTTTAAGATACCGGCTGCTATACTGTAATTCTTTTAAAATCATCTGTATCCTCACTGCTGCTGGAAGGAGCAATCCCACTCAGCATCACTGAGTGCATTAAGCTTTAACAGCAATTTGGGCCGGATCCAGTCTATCATGACAAGTAATTTTTAGATCAAATACATCTTAAAATTTGGAGCGTAGTCATATCTATCTTTGAATAGATAGTGTTGCTATTTTTATTAAATTTGAACTATTTTATTTTGATTTAACTTCCATTTAGTCTTAGCAGTCCAAAACAGGAGCTACTGCATCCAGTAGCCTCTGGCCTTTTCTTTTTTGTTTTCAGTTTAAAAGATTTGAAAACTGTTTGTATGTTAATGTGTGTAGTGCAGATTGTGGTGGGACAGAAAGGTGGGTGGGTTGTTAATCTAGAGGTTTTTTATAAAGACTGAAAATAAAGCTTGCTTTATTTGACCTTATGCTTCTGAATATCAGTTGTAGAATATTGCTCTGCAATTTGAATGAAAGAATGCCAATAGTGAGTCTTCATCATGCTACATACCATTCAGAAAGCCCTATGGATTTTGTTGCTGGTCAGATGGAAAAATATGTTAGATGAGAAAATAACCCTTTCCAGCATAGTCTTGTGTAATATTCATCATAGGAGTTTGACCACTTAAACAAAGAGATTGTTGAGACTTAGCTGGTGGTCAAAGTGAAAGATAACAAACATAGCATTTTTTACATAACAATGTCAAATTACCCAAGTTTGTTCAAGGAAAGATTTTCAAGTAGCAGTTTGTTTTATTTGCTGTTACTTTAAATAAACATTTTCTTCTCTAAAGAAGTATTTTCCATATTTATTTAATTAACTCGATCTAAGTTTTATGACACGGCTTAACAGTGAAGTCTCATTTCAGGATGCTGATAGTTTTCAGTACTTCCAGCAGAAATTTGTTAATATTATCAGTTCCTGTGGTTAGGCTTTTGCAAAAAATTCCTGCTTATTTGCTTGAATAATTACTTTACCATTATAATTTAATTAGAAGGTATAATTTGTGTAGGTAGGCTTATACTGTTCTCCTTTTGGATCAAAGTTAGAACAAGAGTCTAAACAGTTGCAAGTTCAAGCTCTGAAACCTTATTGTCTTAATTTTATGCCATAAAAAAAACAATTAATGCAAGATGTATTTTAGTCATGCCCTATTTATGGAACTGTTCATAGCTTGTATTTAGGAAAGTGACTGAAGTTTGAGGAAGAAAACTTTCTCCTCTGTGTGGTATCCATCTTATGATTGGTACCAAATGTCGAGAGCAGATGCGAACGTAGGGGTTGCCCATTGTATTCATGCAAAGAGCACGTGTGCAAGTGCTAATTTATTTCTATTGATAAACTTCCATCAGTATTTAGGTTAGACATTAGGAAAAATTTTTTCAGCTAAAGGGTTGTTAAACATTGGAACAGGCTGCCCAGGGAAGTGGTGGAGTCCCCATCCCTGGGGGTATTTAAAAGCCGGGCAGATGAGGTGCTCAGGGCCATGCCATCCCATCAGGTGGGATGGCAGTGTGGCGTTAACAGTTGGACGTGATGATCTTAAAGGTCTTTTCCAACCTAAACGATTCTATGATTCTGTTTCTCATAAGAGACATTTTGATGTTCGTACATGATGCTTTTTCTCATCTGATACCACTTGTGAAGCCTTGCTGATGGGCAGTGTAACAGCTGCAAGGTGTTGGGGTTAATGTAGTAGCCTGTAGAGCAGACTGCAGTACCCCCTTTGCAGTGATTAGCTTTGTGCCCACTGTTTGCCAGGTGAGCCTGGCTGGCTGCGAGACCAGCTCTTCAAACTATTGTAGTCGAAGCAAAGGACTGGTTGGTTTTTTTTTTTTTCCTTCTTGTTGAAATAACTGCAAATTGTACTGTGATCTAAGAGTACTACACTTCATTATTGGGGTTGCAGTTGATGTTTCTGCATAGTGCAAATTGCATGGTTTATATGTGAGGGGTCAGAATTGGCTCCTGAGGTCATTTGGCGTACATGCTATCTAGCGTATTAATGAAGAAATTGAATCAAGAGCAGAAGTTTTACCTTGCGTGTGGAAGGTGGTCAGGATCATGCAGTTCCTTGGCGAGCTCCGAGGACATCACTGAAAATTAGTGACTCAGCCAGTGTTTGAGCAGGAGCAAAGAAGCTGAAGCAGGAGGAGTTGCGGTGTGTTCAGCTGAACTGATTTGGAAGCGTAATCCTAGTGCCCTCTGTTGCTGGTGGAGCAGCTTCTGTTGTCTGAAGTGCAATGTGCTGAAGGCTGGTGGTTTATATCCACATATGGAGAATTATGGTTAACTGTGTGTATTGTGAGCATGTGCATCACTGGGGCTGACTCAAAATACAATATGGAGGTGTGGTGACCTTGTCACTGATATATGGGAAAAAGTATTTTAGAAAGTGTAACTGCATGCATTTTTCAGCAGTATTTGAGGCTGCGGATTTCTTAGGCAGGACATGAACATCATCCCTTACTGGAGCTTAACATTTTTCTGTGTTTAAGCCCGACTGTCAGGAAGCAGCAGGACGAGGTTGCTGTGCAAAGGAGACTGCCAGCAGCCAAGGGTGACAGCAAAGAACTTAGTCCCACACTACCCAAAACAAGAAGAGTGGTGCAGTCTGGTGACAGTATCCAGGGACAGCCAACAGCCCCATTTGCCAGTCAGGCCTGTAGTCATGGAGCAAGTCCAAGGTCAAGTCCCAAAATCAAGTCAGCTGGTCAGGGCACGTGGCCAGGCTCAGGCAGGGACCAAGGACAAGACTCTGACCTTCAGCGTAACTCCCAAGCAAAAGAGGGAAACTCCCAACAGAGCTCTTTCCCACACAGCTCTTCTCACCGTGCTCTGTCAGCACCGCAGTGGAGCTAGCCGTAAGCATGGCCAGCTGACCCCCTAGGAAGGGATGAAGAGGTAGCACACAGGGCCTTGTTGCTGACCTTTGAGCATCACCTCTGCCTGGAGGAGGTGGCTTCAGTCAGCTATGCCTTCTCTTGTGTTCTTGGGTATATTCACTGGTAACTGTGAGGCTGTGAGAATATTAATAAACTTCTGATCCAGTTTGCTTCACAGTTTACCCTATTACCTTCACGTATATTGAGCTGGGTGGTTAGAAGGTGGATCCCTGTGGGACTCCATAGGTGAAGATTTTGGAGGAAAGAGCAGCACAAGTAAACCACTGTGACTTGCTCAGCTCTGTCACAGGACAACTGACACCCGCTCAGTGCAAGGCTGAGCTTCTGTTGTCTCAAGAGGCAGTAGGAGTCCGCTGATGATCATACCAGACCTGAAGGGAACATACGCCAAGGCTTGCAGATCTATAAAGGACAGTGGGGTCTCAGCCAATGTATTTGGTTTCTGTGGCAAAGTCTTGGTAGCGGGGGGGACTACAGGGGTGGCTTCTGTGAGAAGCTGCTAGAAGTTTTCCCTGTGTCCGCCACTGGCCAAGGCCC
>NW_009258484.1:4030507-4074300 GCF_000687185.1 Egretta garzetta | reverse complement strand
CAGGGGAAGAGTCTTCTCCCTAGGATGAAGAAGCGGCAGAGACAACGTGTGATGAACTGACCTCAACCCCCATTCCTGTCCCCCTGTGCCACTGGGGGGAGTAGGTAGAGAAACTGGGAGTAAAGTTGAGCCCAGAAAGAAGGGAGGGGTGGGGGGAAGGTTTTTAAGATCTAGCAGTTTTTTCTCCTCTCCTTCTCTGATTTTGATTGATAATAAATTAATCTTTTTTCAAGTTGAGTCTGTTTTCCCCGTGATGGTAACTGATAAAATGATCTCTCCCTGTCCTTATCTCGACCCAGGAGCCTTTTGATTTACTTTTCTCTCCTCTGTCCAGTTAGAGGGGAGTGATACCCTGGCATCCAGCCACGGTCAAACCACCACAGCCAAGCATAAACCACTAACAGGTTTTCTCTCTAGGTAATATCCATCCTACTGCAAGACTCTGAAATATGTGGGTTTTTGGAGTTTTTGTGGTATGATAGCTCCTTTGGAAAAGTGAATTGTGCCTCTTTTTCCTTTTAACTGTGGTGAAGATAATTAAGGGAAACATCACACAGTTCATCATTTTAACAAGGAACGATGAGGGAACAATATTAAGGACTCATCAGGAACAGCCACGAGCTCTCAGTGTATATCACTGTTTCTGTGCTGGTAATACTATAGTTAGATTTTTACATATTAAAGAAACCTTAGAAGTTGCTGCCAGGATGGTAGTTAATGATATGCTCAAAAGCACAACTTGAATCAGTGCTCCCTAGAGACCCCAGCAGAGATATTCCAAGTTGAACACCTTTGTGAAAAAGCAAGCGTAAGAGTGGGGCAAACAGGAAATGTTTGCTGTCCTGCTTTACGAGTTGAGGGAAGGAACAGTGTAGTGTTAAGGTGTTATAGATGTCTCTTTTGGATTAACAAGATACATAAACAATCCTCACAAAACAGGGGAAAGGAAGTATGATTGTGTGATAGAACAGCAAAACAAAGGTGAGAATTAACAGGATCGAGACTATTGGAGAAACACGGGAAAAAGGGGTGAAGAAAAAGCAAATTAGACAGAAAGGAGAAATTAGGTAGAAAGAAGAAACTCACTGGAAAGAACAAATAGGTCAAAAGCTGCTAGAGAAAGATGCATTTCTTTTGAGAAGATGGAAAATGATATGTATAACAATGCTGGAAAACATGCAGAAAGGGAAAGAAAACATTGAAATATAAATTGTATCTTCTGTAAGTTGTATGTTACCGAGAAGACTGGCAGATATGAAGACATTTTAATTACGGTACTTGCTGAAAACAAGTGATTTAGTTCCAAAGCTTATTAGTGATTTTAAAATTTACAGTTTTTGAAAGGTGGACCATTTCCCAATTTGTATAAGGACCATAGGACAGGTATTGCATCTGGACATTAAATTCCATTCTGAATTTTGCTGGTGGTAATTCAAAGCTACATATTTATACTTAGCAGTAAAAGAAGAACTAGCTAGTTCTTAGAAAAGTTACCGCCTCAATATTGCTAAGCAAATGAAAGTTTATTGATATCCTGGAAACTGGGCATGGTTCATGGTGTAATAAGAGAAGCAAGTCTACATTCATGCTGTAATAAGTAGAATATCAAGTAATCCAAAAGCTAAATCTAATATTAGTTTACAGATTCACTGATTAAGGCTAGGAAGTGAAGAATAGTGTTGCCATGGTGACATCTATACGATAAAGCACAAGAAGAACGAGCTAGTGAATAATTGATACATGTCTAAGATTAGAAACGATCATTTACAGTGTGCTCTTTGATATTCATGCATGCTTTTTACTTTAAAAAACCTCAGAGAAACACATTAGCATAGACTGTGACTGGGTTTTGCATAAACTTTTAAGCAAAGTACCAATGGCTTATATGTGCAAGAACACACAAATATACAGTTAATGCAGTGCCAAGACTGGGAATTCAGGCATAAACCAAAAAGTTCAAAAGTGGAAGGCTTTTAGCATGGGATGTATTTGGCCAAGCTGCATGTATTACTGTATTTCTTAAAAATATAACAGAAATAAATAAGAATGTGTGCCATAAAATTCAGGAAGACAAGTTGTAACCTTGTGCCTTTGTGCTTACCTCCTTCTGGTTTTAGCCATACAAAATAGCTCTTAATTTAATTTTTCAAGCTTTAATTTAGAAGTAATTTATTAAGATGTCCTAGGCCATCTTGATTAAGGAACAATACATACAAGTGTCCTGATAAAGCTTAAAGTCACGCATTTTCAAAATGGATAAAAATCTGACTGCTGTTGCGAAGGTATCTCTTGAGTAAAGCAATGGAAAGCTGTTTTCTGGGATAAACATTATAGAACTGCTGGAGCAAAGAACAGCAGGCGTCATGCCTTTATAAACAGCTTTGCTTAATAAATATGTCATTTATTTTTATAAATGTATGATGGAAATTGGTGAACATACACAATAGTTTTAAATACAGTCCAGCTGCCCTGTAGCAAACTTTACTTGTCATAAATTCCTTTTTAGCAGTCCCAGTAGCAAGAGCTATTTTTCATTATTAATTAGCCCCATTAAAATAAATAAAATACATGCACTTGGCTTGCATACAAAAATCCTGAGGTTGGGGGTGTTATTTTTTCTGCTTGCAAGCTGAATGAAATTATTTAGGGAAAAAAATTGACTGATATGAAGTAATCTCTGTGTAAATTTTGTGTGCCTAATTTCAAATTTTTTTTCACTTTTTTCAATGCCTCAAGTTTGCAAATCATATTATAGTAAATGCCCCATTGAAGCAAACATCTCTTCATGTTCTCTAGGGTAAGTTAAGTTAGAACCAGGTTATGACCATATAGTTGGAACTTAAAAAAGGATGAACCAGAATGAATCAAAACGGATTCAATAGTTACTGTGAAATGGCATTGGCAAATATCACAGGATAGAATTGAGAGATGCCTTATAGATGGATGGCATATATCAGCATCAGGATCAATTTTTGTAAATTTACTGCCTAGAATAAGTAGGGAGTAGCATACAGCACATAACAAAGAGTTCAGATTTGCATTGTGTGATGAGGCACTTCATTTCCTTCATTAACTTCTAAAACTGCTCAGGCTTCTTGTGCATTTTTCTGCTTAAAAATAGGTAAACAGCTACTAATGATTATAAATTAATCAAGGCATGCAAGCGGAGAGGAAAAGGAGAGGGGTTGTCTTTCTTAAACATAGTGGGGATAGAGGATCGTAGAGGTACTAGATACCTATAAAAGCGATCAGCTTTTTTATCAGCGGGTTTGTAGTGTGCCTGTATATTCCTCTTTCCCACAGATAGGTGTACTTAAAGATTGGGTTTTCAGACTTGATTTTTGTTGTTTGCCCCAGAACTGAATCAAATGTAAAACTTGCATTGGTGTTTTATACACTGAGGGGTTTATACAGACCAGCCGTGGTCTGTGTAGAAGAAACTGTATTCAAAACCTGTATGTTTTTCATACTTGTATTATGTGCTCAATGCTTTAAGAATGAATTCGTACTGAACAAGAAAGAGGCTTTGTGCTGGGTCTGAAGCAATGATCCACGTATATGTAAGAGTAATACTTTGTGGTGTCCTCTTCAAAAAGATCTTGATGTAGTTGCTTGGTGGAATGGTTGTGTTTCTTCCTGCATTCTTCAGGCAACGTTACATTAGATATTAGAAAACAGCCTTATTAGTTGCAAAAAAGGGTAGGGTTTTCCAGTACATTGAAGGACTCGGCTATACCTGTCATTGGGGAATGTAAACTTGATAAATGTACTTTTGAGAAAAGACTTCCAAAGTTTCTTTTTGAGAGAGGGACATTCTAGCTGGGCAGTTAAAACAGAAGTGAAAATGATACAGATCAAAAGCTAATAACTGTAATTAACCTCAAAGTTGAAAAGCACTTATCTTTTAGCATGGCCCCATTGTTAGTCGGAGACTCTCCAGTGGATGGCAGCTTTTGTCTGGTCCTTGCCTTCCTATTCGTCACTTTGAAATGAAAGTTAGAGGGCTGCGAAGGTTTCCTTCCAGACATTGGACTCTGCAGTTCCTTGGGTGATGCACCAAGCCAGGGTCATGGTGTTTGCAGACAAGGTGCACATTCTGTGACCAGTCCTACACGATGTTGTGAAGCTCTGCTGAGCGGAGCTGACGTGGGCTGGGTTTTGAGGTCTACCGGTCAGTTAAAATTGTGTTTATAAAATTATACACAATGAAAGAAACACTACAGGCACAATTATTTTCCTTAATTAGCTCTTCAGAAATTTTGAAGTAACATCTTGGGAAAAATGGCAGCATCAAAGCCCATCTGTTTATGTGCACATGCCTCCAACAAAGGCAAAGGGGGTATCTTATTTTTAATAGATTACTGAAGGGTTAAGCCTGTATTTCACCTACCTGGTATTTGCTGTTTTTCTCTTATATTTCCATGGAATTTAGATTATTTTCTTCTATGTCTTATTTCCCATATACGTTGCTAAGCACCAGTAAATAAATTTTGTGTATGTTACTGTCTATGATTTGCATACAGGAGAACATTAACATTGAAGCTGCATGCATTTGTTAATATTTGTTTCCATTGTTCTGTGTAAGTGGTTTATTGCAGAAAAGCAGATAGTGCTGAGTATTGCAAAGCACAGATATTCCCAGGTTTCTCTCTCAAAACTTGAAACTGTATTATGTAGTTTTTCCACCTGTTTTTTCAATAGAGTGATAGACATTTGACAGAGGCTTCAGTGTCAGAGATTAACAGATCTGGACCTTCCTCCGAGCACAGTGGAGAAGAACAGATCAAGTGCTCTGCTCACTATTAACACTTTTGAGAAAACTATGTTAAGTCGAGATAGATGTTCGTCTTGTTTTGTTAGTGTAAGTTTTGAATAAAGTGTTCTCTGCTTAACTCTGAAGCAGTTTGCTGGCAGCATGATTAACAGTGGTTTATTGTATGACCAAAGAAAGCAATATTGATTGCAAATACAAAGGCGTCCTTACAGATGCTCTCTGAATTGTTTAGTTTTCCTAAATGAAGTCATCTTCTAAAGAATTTTGCAACCAAAGGTCTTTTTTTAAATGTATCATTTTGGAAGTCTCCATGATTCCGATTCCAATTTTGTTTCTGAGATTGTCATATACATGACATCTATAAAGTACAATCACTAAAGGTATTGTTCAGGACACAATTATTATCAAGTTTGGACACCTGGAGCTTGGTTTTGTATTTTATTGGCAGATTACTCATATTCAGAAACTTGGGCTCTGATAGTTCAAATTTTTCACTTCACATTGGGACTGGTATTTCTTTTTGCTCTTTTTTTTTTTTTTTTGGCATTAAATATTTTAATAAGTAAGTGGGCAGCAAACTGATTGGTATTCCAAACAAAAAAAAATTACTTACATGCTACTGCTGTTAGTCCTTCTTCTTAATTATTCATTCTAAAGGCCTTTATGTATAAAGGCGTAACAGATGGATAAATCAAGTCTAAGTCAAGGGGAAGCCTTGCTTGGTTGTAATTTAGATTTATTATCCAATTTCTACTCTTTTTTTAATCTAAAATAAGAGAGACTTACTTGAGATGGAACATGAAAAAAGTAATGCTGTATTACAGAATTTGCCTATTAATTAGAAAAAGGAAATTTAAACTAAATTAAAGAGATGGCTAATTTTATAACATGAAGGGAAGGGTGGGTGTTTTGTTTGGTTTGTTCCTTAAGCTATTTAGCTGGGGAAAAAATTTATGCAGATCATGATAGGAAAAGCTTCTCAGGAAAATAGATTTCTGTTCTACTATTTTTGATACCCATCTTTCAGATTGTTCTTCCTGCTTGTGCCTGCAAGAAAAGCTGAAAAAGTTCAGGTCTAATTCTTGTTTGGGATGCTTTGCACAAATTGCATAAGAGTTTCATCCAGAGTTTATTTACTGAAAATTGCAGTGTCTGGGTCACTAAAGATGGTGGCATATCTGATTCATCAAAACAGAGTGGAGAGGGGTATCAGAAAAAGGAAAACTATTAAATGAAATGCCAGTTTAGAGAGCAAATTTAATTAAAACTAGCAAAACAAAAGTAGTAGATCCTATCCGAAAACTATTGCAGCCAGCCACATCACAGAAGCCTACTAAAATAACTATAAGAATTTTGGCCCCAACTAAAAATCCGAGTTTTTTAATAAGAGGATTATTTTTCATATTTTTGCTCAAAAGGACCTCCACTCTTGCTGTAGTCATCAAACCGACACTTGATGCACCCTTAGAGATGCTTGCGGCAGGACAGCAAGCCGCAGAACTCTTCTGAGAATCTAGCGCTGTGCTGCTGGTGGAAAGTGCAACACCCCGCCACCATTCACCTTCCTTTTTGGTCATGTATAGAAAACTCCTTACCTTTTAAGCAATAAAATGTTTTCCCTTTGTTACTTTGGCTCCCAGCAAGGCCATGGTAATGTGATCATTTTCACCAGGAGGAAGTTGGTGCTGATGCTGGAAAATGAGATCCCTTCATTCTACATCCTGCTCTCTCCCGCCAGCTCTCATGTGTTGGCCGTGCTCAAGTCTTCTCAACAAAAGTTAATGTGAAGTAGAAGGAGGGTTAGTTGTTTTCTTTTGTTTGTTTGGGGTTTTTGAATCCTTTATCTCCAATGTTAAGACCTTTTTAAAATACCATCTGAGTCTGTTCCTTTTCACTTTTGAAATCCTGTACAAGTTATTCAAGAGTGGTGGGCAGTTTTTTATGAGTGAAGATTGTTTCAGTGTTCAATGTAAATGGAAGATTAGTGCCAGAATAGCAAAGTATTTACATGATCCTCTGCAGGGATTAACCTGTTCTCTGCCTGAATTATTTCTCTTAATAATCATCAGTATATTATGATCTCAGAATGAATTGCAGTTTTGAGTGGTAAAAATTTTAGCTGCCTTTGATTCATTCTTCTGTGTTGGTTGTTACCTTCTTTTCTTAGTAAGTTACATTTCTCCTGAAGAAAAGCAGTATTTCCACTTGCACTCCTCATTCCTGCATCTCTTTTTCTTTTTTCCCTCACTTTTAGTTGCAAAACGTGACTGGTGCAATTGCTGTTTTGAACCGCACCCTTAGGGTTGTGAGGCAGAGGAACTTCATTGCCTAAGTAACCTGTTACTGAGCAGGCTACTGCAGTCCTAACCAGTTACCTTATGAACAGCCAAGTCTTAAAGGAAGTAACTTCTGCCATTTACTGTTTGGAACCAGACCTTTTAAACATGGAAAAAAAGGAAGCGGTAAATTTGATTTAAAATAACAGAACAGCTGAAGAGAAAGAAATCTTTGCCAGCAGAAACTAGTATAAAGCAAGAATAGAAATGCCTGAAAATAACCGACAAAATAGTAACTCCTGAAAATGGATGACAACATCATTCACTGCAAACGCTCGATTGGTTTTTTTTGGTTCTGAGGTTCAGGGATGTGGATTCAGCTTGAGTCCACCTCTGGCTTCTGGACTGGTTAGTGAGTGACCTTGAAGGAACTGCAGTTTTAGTGAGAGAGTTTCTGGTTTGTTCTGTGCAATAAATATTTGACTCTAGTAATTCAGATCTTGGTATTCCAAATCAAACTGATTTCTCCATCCCTGTTAAGTGGCAAAATATAAATTACCCAAAGTAGAAGCGTGTGTGTAAATATTTGAAATAAGGCAGTAATGCTTTCTGACAAACAGTAGTACAAATTTGGTTGGCAAAAGTTTGTGTGCATTTCACTATGTTCTGGAGATTATTATCTGACCATCAGCTTTTATTAGCACCATCTTAAAGTCGATAAACACAGAAATATTAGGAGAGAATCATATGAAGGTGCATGCGGGAAAGAAGAGAAGCAGAGAGCAGAGCCTGGAAGAGTGGTGAGACAGTGGGTATGAATTTCAGGTGAGCAGACAGGATGCTGTGAAAACAAAACTAGGCAGGTACAAAGCTGTACAGAGCTCAAAGGTGCAAAGTTAAGAGGCAGTGTTAGGAGCAGGTTTGCAATAGCTGGTGACATTTCTGAGAATAAATTTTTCCCTGTTGTTAAACTTAAGGTCAGCTAAGAAAATCTTTTTTTGTTGGTTCTCTGGATTCTGGTCAGTGTTGGCTTTAGGGTTTAGCTGTAGGTAGATAAAGTAGGCAGTTACTCGACCATTCAGCTGGTCCGTACTGGTCAGTACCAGACAGCTCAGTAAGACCTGCTTTGGTCCTGCCTTTCCTATGCCTGTGGATTTTCTTGAGGGGTGGTTCCAGGACTGCAGGATGGCCAGGCAGCAGGTCTTTGCCTCCTGCTGCACAGCTGGGTGTAAGCTGCTTTCTGCTGTTCTCACCTACCAAGGGGCCAGAAATGACAAGGCAGCCCCAATAACCCCCTCGGTGGCTTTTCTCAGGAGCAGCCCATATCACCCATACCTCCCCCAGCACCAGGAGAGCACGCCTGCTTCTCCATCTCAGCCCTACCGCTTCCCCCTCCTTCTTCCTCTCCACTCCCCACTGCAACTTCGCATCTGCTGTTGCAAAGCTGTGAGCCGGCTTTGCGAAGCAGCTGCCAGGCTCGCTGGGCAAAGGGCCTTTGCTTCTGGAAATTACACCATCTGGCCGTACACCAGAACACACTATATGGAGTTTATATTTAGATCATCTTCTATCTGGCGCCTGGACTTTATGTATCTGCGTGCTTGACGAGATGTGGTTTGAGCACTTTCTTTTGTGGATGATATTCTACGTAAATGTATGTATTGTCCGTTCTCAGTTGCCACGGTGAAAGATGTTCCATAAAAATAGTTGTTCTTCCTGTAGAGCTCTCATTTCTATTGGTGGGAGCTGCACATGAGATGCCTTTTATTACTGGTGTCTATTGGAAATACCAGGTACAGAGAGAGCTGGTAAAGAACATTTTGCCCTTGCAATTAGATCAGTTCTGACCATCTGCAAAGATGGGCTAATGCATGACAGGTCCAGCAGTACTGGGTATTCTGATATTAAGCTACGTTGTGCTATGTATCTCAAGTTTCTACCAATAGGGATGGGTTGTGGGGTGTTTGGGTTGTTTTTTTTTTTACTTTTCGTGCGTGTTTTTGTAAAAAGGAATCTTTGTCACAGCTTAAGGACGAAACAAATGATGCTCTTAAATGAATACACAAAGTAACGTGCTGCAGGAAGGCCAACAGAGGGTGCTGGAGTGATGCAGCTCTTAACCTTCACTATTTTTTTTGTTTTGTGGAGAACAATGTCTGTTTTGACAAACGTCCTGATTTTGGGCTCTCTTACTGTACAGCCGTTGAGTTACGGTTTGTGCATTTAATGCCATAATTTTAATATGCTTAGATATTATTTTGTGTTATGAAGATTATTTCAGAAATGCCCATTAAGCAATAATACAACAACAATGTGTACCTACTTAGTGCGTTTATTAATTCTTTCACCTCTAAAAAGAGCTACAAATGAAAACTCTGCTTTTTCAGAAGAAAAAGTTGGGCACAGTGGACATGCCAATGATATCTGTGACTTATACCTGCCGTATCGCACTTATTTTGAGACTGATGTAACAACGCACTGATCTAGGAAAGTCATGGCTTGGTGTAAATAATACCTGTACAGAAATAACATACTTAGAAATGTCTCAAGGAGGATGAATAAAAAGTTAGATAGCATATGACAAATCATTGTGCAACACTTTGCAGTTAAACTAATTATATCCATACTGATTTCAGCTTCCTCATTTTTATCCTTGCTCAGGGTCTGGTTTCTGCTCCGGCTGTAGAGGAGACTCTGCCCTTTATATACTGGACCAAAAAGGTGGTCTGTCTGCATGGGATTGTAATGTTTGGCTGGAGACAGCTTGATTCAGCTTGCCCCTGTTCTTTGAAGTGAAGTATGTCCATGAAAGTCAGTATTTACGGTGTTGCCTGAGAGTCTGTTATGGAAAGCACTCCCTTCCTCTCCGCCTGACCCTCCTCCTCCTCCCCCCAGAGCAAAGGGTAAAGGCTTCAGGCTACCAGAGATTGGAAAGTGCAATTTGTCACATGGATATGCAAAACTAGGCAATTGCTTTTAAGGTTCATTCTTTCCTTACTGCACAGATGTGATGTATGACGGACTAAATCCACTCTGTTGTACTGATGATGATGATAGCCTGGAGTATTCTATATCATGGGGATATTCTTTGATGAGTGTAAAACCTGATAACCCATTTTTGTCCAAAAATCTTGTATGCTTCTGACAGCATCTCACAGACATGAATGGACTTCTCAGCAGGGGCATGAGGAACTAGAGTAGCTGCAAGAACCTATCAGATCTACTGTCTGTCACTTCTCATTTTCCAAAACCAAAAAGCATCTAAACAACTGGGCCTTATTTTTAAAACGCATCTGGAGTATCGCATACAGAAGATACCCAAATTTGAGCAAGTTTGAAGGAGCAGATCTGAGCCATGACTGCCCTGTCTGTCACAGTGACTTTTGACTCAGATGCCACAGTTTGACAGTTCTCATGATGTTCAGGAAGCTTGAACTCTTGCATAAACATGCGAGAAGAGAATTATCCAGACTTATAGTAGTGCTTCTTAAAGTGTGGGCAGAGTTACTATTGTGTTTTTGTGGAAAACAGCTGCAAAGGGCTATCCAGAAGGAAGAAGGCACTGAAGAGAGAGAAATAAAAATCTATAAGCCCTTTAATAATACATGGTGAAGTGATGAGGGTGGTGTCTGTTAAGGGAAGGGTGGGGAGAGGAGACAGGGTTGTAAAACAGTGCCTTATGAGATAGCAGAAAAACTGAGTATCATTTGCTAATACCGACTTGGTAGATCTTTTAATTAAGTGCCCAGTTGAACATTTCATGTGGCTGAACAGCCCAAGTAACAGTGTTGGAGTTGGACTGTCCTGTTTGCTGCCATGGGTCTGGAGTATTCAGATTGAGATACGCTGCTCAAGAGCACCGTGGTTGTCCAGATGGGTTGTGACTCTGTCCTTGGAGGTATTCAGTGCTTTGGTTGGATGAGGCCCTGAGCAACCACATCTAATATTCAAGTTAGCAAACAAGATGTCTTACTCATGTCACAGATCTATGTAGCATCATCACTCCCCAAGCTCTTGGAGAACGTTCGAACTGTCCTCGTAGTAATGAAATTCAAGTTGTATTTGGTAATCTAGATGCCTCTGGGCATATCTGTCACAGGACAGCACTCTCCCTCCAAAGTGCAGTACCCAGATCTTCTGCTAGCTGTTTTGAACACAGACGTGGTGCAAGTGGCAGTCTTGGTTTCAGAGCCTTTGTACATGTTGGCAACTGCTCAAAACTCTCGGCTCCTTTTCCATCACCACCTTTTGAAACAGCTTGGACCCACTGACAGTAACGTGACATCATATGATGAGTGTGTTGCTCAGAGGAGGAGCACTAGAGACAACTTCATGCTCCTTTGGTACCATGACCAGAGAATCCAGGACATAAACCTGATACACAATAAGATTAGTCCTGCAGTCCAAAAGCTATCTCTGTGTCGGGGTTTTGTGGGGCTGAGAAGATCTCAGCCAGTGTAGGTGAGGAAACATTGCAATGTTTTTGTGCTGCTTCCATGTAGCATAAGAGCAAATGTACATAGCCTGGCTCAAAGAATGGTGAATAACTTCTGTTTCTGACTCTGCAGCTGTTACTAGACTGAATTAAAAAATTGGCTGCCAGATGCCTGTAGTTGTGCCAGATAGAAATATAATGTTTCCTATTGTAATAGGGACCTTCCTGTTCTAATAGGGACCCAAACAGTAGAATTAAAGTCCTGCTCTCCGCTTTTTTATTTTCTAGAGGCTCTGATCTGTTTACTTCTGTTTTAAGGAATTGCAGCATAGCTCAGTTTCCACTGTTGCTTATAGTTTCTGACCCAAAACCTAAAAAAACCCCCCCAAAGTCTAGTTCACGTTGTCAGCGTCAAGACAAGTTGTAATTTAAAAATATTTACAACATTTGTGTATAAAATTTTCCCACGTGTTTTATGTCTTTATCCAAGAGCATGAATTCCTGGTAAGAAAGTATGCGATAATTCTTTTAACAGCATCTATTATGAAATGTTTGGTAGATAAATACAATTTTTAAGGTCATGTTTTAGGACTTGGATTTTGTTTAATCTTTTGTTTAATCTGGGAGCAGTAATATGTCATTTTGTCCAGGTGACTGAAGGTTAAGCGGACTGTTATTTTCCCTAGGTAGTTGTGATGGCTCACAATGCAAAACAGTGATCTCCAGGAAGCAGGCAAGATAACATCCAGACTGCTTGCAGTTAACCCATCTCTGCCCGAACTAGAAAACTGTTTATGAAAATTACATTGCAAAACTAAAGCGTTAAGAGACATCACTGCTGGAAACTGTCACTTCAGGGAAAGGTAAGACTTTGCATTGATTATCTAGTCATTGCGGATTTACATGAGGTCTTTCTGTTAGAATGATGGTGGAATTTTATGTATGAGTGCATTTCTTTATTGAATAAATGTGGCAACTATTATCCTTTTTTTAGTAAATAGTTAAAAGTCTTTTGCATAGGTGAGAAATACAAAGCATGCATATTGGGATTTGGAATCTCATGTATATGTAGTTCTTACTGAAAAGGATTGTGTGCATGGATTTAAATATTTGGCAATGACAGGTTTTGATTCCTTATGGCCTCACTTTAAATATGAATTACATCACACGTGACATGGGATTGTGCGAATACAAGCATTTATGGACTCTGTCGTAATGTTAGTGAAAGCTGGGAGACCATTACCAGGAGCTGAAGAAACTTGTGGGTTTTAACTAATCTCATACAGTGCAAGTGTTTAGTTAAAGCCTTCCTGGGACTGAAATTCCTTACAGAAAACAGTTGGCTATATTTGGTTTTGTAAATGCTGATTCGTGTTTGAAAACAGATGAATAAGCATTTTGCATGTATACTAAATAAGTATATAGCTGAAATAGCTGCAATTGCTACCATGGAATAAGCATTTTGCATGTATACTAAATAAGTATCTGAAATAGCTGCAATTGCTACCATCCTTTTGTATCTCAAGGAAGTAGGGGAAAAATAGAGAGCAACATGAGTAGAAATTAATCAGTGTCCTTCTCCTGAACAAAATGGGTTTTAACCTATCATTATTAAGCTGTAGTTAGTTCTTCTGTCATATAAAAGTAAGATTTCTTGGAGTCAATTAATTTTGCCCTGTAATCGGCTGTAAGTCACAGCAAATTATGTTGTTAGCAGTATTTCCCCTGAAATACTGACTTTCATGGTGTCCCAATTCTGCTCCACTGAAGAGTGTAATATTTTCTTTTGCTGCTTTTAAAGAGCAGTACCATAAAGGCTTGTGACAGGGCCACAGACTTTTCAGTCTGACTAGTAATTTTTAAGTTCTTTGTTGACTGCCTAAATACAGTTTTTTTCTGGTTTCAGTTTTTCTAGATTTTTAGATGATGGTTTTCAGTACACTGGGACAATTATTATAATACCATTTATTATTCAGTGCCTATTTTATTTTGATGTAGTCTTTTTTCATCCAAGACAGTGCAGCTCAAAACAAGTAGCAGGATGTAGTTATGCTGTAGAGCTCAGAGTTCTGTAAATGTGTATATAAATGTAAATTTAAATATCTATTTTAGACCTATATGACTATTATGAAGATGGTGATTTGCGTTGCTTAGAGATAAGCTGTCCTGCGCAGCTGGGTTGTGTACATGCATGCTGACATGAAAAGGGCTCCATATGGCTGAGTCTCTAAGTTTGAGTTGTGGTAGGGCTCTAGGACAAAACTCCACATCAGCCCATGCAATTTCAACCTGGTGTACTGTTGGGACATGCTAAAATTCCTCTGTCAGTCACTGAAGGGTGTAAAGGAGACGTCTAACCCATGTAAAATAATGCAGTCACAGGAGTCTAGAGCATGGTCACTTGTGCTCTGGACACAAGATTGAGCACGTATCGTTGCTCCACGTGAGCCAGGAGGGAATGCGTGATGACTCTCGTCTGGAAAAGTACAACCATATGTAATTACAGGCTCTAAGCCGGGAAATGAGAGCGCTGTTTCCTAGACTACCTCGCGACTGTAATTCTAGGACGTCCTATGTCATGGTTAGGCAGACTTAGAAAATACCAGTTTTCACCACTTCTGGACTAGTTTACCTGTTTTACTGTGCCTTGAAACAACGGATTATACTAATGCTTCTTCACAAAGAAGTTTAAGAAGATACAATCTCTCAGCAGTAAGGCTAATGGCTTCAGAGTGCAAACAGTATCTCATGACAGCAGGCTTCCCACTCCAGTGAATACAAACTGGCGCATTAGCAGGTGTCTTGTAAATGTCCTTGAACTCAGAGTTGGAATCGCATGAATATGCAAACATATTAATGAGCTTTTATTTTCTAAAAGGGAGATGAGACCAACTGACATGATGTGCTCTTGTGAAATCTCGTCTTTTACAGTTTAGAAAAAATCCCAGGGCATGGAGGGAATGATTTTGTTCTATGTAACTAGAACAGTGTTGTTTTTTAATTACGCTGGTGGCGTATCAGAAAAATGAGAAGTACTAAAGTCTGATGAATGTGGGACCTATTATCTTTCCATAGTTTCTCTCATGTTTTGGAAGATGACGTTGCTAGCATCAGCGAGATAATGTTAGGGGAGATCATATCTGTTGCTACTCATAAACATAACTGCCTTATTTCCTCTTATTTATTTTAATGCTGCACTATAAATTTATGCACTTTGATTTACTTGATCTGATGATATTTTAATAGTTTATTTGTCCAGCTATATATTGAACTCAATCAGTTCTGTGCCTTTGGCTTTTGGAAGTAACGAATGCAAACTGTGTATTTAGACCCGCCAAGGCGTGTCACAAGCTATCTGGCAGTAGTCTAGGAATGCAATTAAACATGTTTAATTATGCACTTTGTTTGCTAGGTTAGAGTTTTTAAGTTTTGCAAGGTGGAAGCCTCACAGGACATATAACTCAACCATTTTATTTTATTTTAGTGCTTTAACTTTGTTTTTCAAAGTTTGAGAAACTCCATCATTTCTTCACTCAGTTAATTGTGAAGCCTGTGCTACCTATGAAAGTCCTAATTTTTACTTAAGGTCTGATAGCAAACATTGGTTTATTGAGCGTCAAAGAAAAGTGCAGCTCCCAGCAGCTATAGGTGCAGGAAGTTGTTGTCCATTTCAGTCTCCCTTTTTGGAGAGACTTAAGCCTGGCTGTGTGGAGGAGTCCCATTCTATAATTGCCTGAACTATGTATATACATACATGGATTATAGTACTTCGCAAGCTGGTGGATGAGGTATTTAGCAGGTTGGACTGATACAGGGGAATAAATGAGAGCTAGGTGTCCAAGAACTGAGTTAGAGCATGAATAGACCAATGGTTTAAAAAATAAAACAAAACAAAACAGAGAAGGAAGAATTAAAAACAGATTTGTTTTGTTATTTTTAGGGATTCTAGCTGGTTGCATAAAAATCACAGAACTTAAAAAGTAGTACTACCAATATTCAGTGCCTTTCAAACATTCATTTTAATCCAGTGTAGACATCCAAATGAAGACTGAAACTTGGAATTTTGGGGAGGCAATATAATTTTTTCCTAATTAAAAATACCAATGTTCTAGCTTGAAATCTGTTCTGAGAAACAGATCAGCATCATTCATTATGTTGTAGCCAAAAGTAGTGATATTGACTTGAATATGGTAATAACATTTTTGGGCTGATAAGCATAATTTGAGTGGGGTTTGTTTTTCTTTTCATGTTAAGGTACTGTAATAGTTGATGAAAGGAATTTATCAATATTAATCCCAGAAGAGTTCTTCAGAATCTTTATAGCTATAAGATGTGTGTGTTTAAATAATTTGATTTTTGCTTGTAGATTTTTACTTCCTTAAAAAGGGGGGAGGGGGGCGCGGGGGAAAGAAAAATAAAACATGGGAGAAATGCATCTGGTATTAAAGAAAATATTTTTTGTTTAGGAGTGTGCATAGCATGAAAGATATCACAAAATAGGCAGCAATTATTATTGAAACGGCAAATACTTTAAAAAAAAATCACTAGATGAACAACAAAATCAGAGAAAGTATACCGTTATTTCCAAAGTATTTGACTTTTAGTTTTTGATACAAGGAACAAGATGTACAAGGAACAGGATGTGATACATATCCAGTACAACATTTTAAGCACATTTTAAACTTCCTGGGTTTTCGTTTTGTTATGTTTAGATAAAGCTTAAATAGTTCCACTCAGTGCTATTTTGCTTTGATTAAAACAGATAACATTTTCCCCATGTAGGTGGCAGATCTGAGGGCTCTTTCAATATAAGCAATTTTTTCTTGTACATGTTCCTCCATATAGTAGAATAAGGGAAAGGCTTTCATTCTCCATTCTCCCCTATAGAGAAATGAGCTAAAAAGTCCGAAGATACAGATATACTACTTTTTCTCTCAGTGCTGATGTGCTATTTTGGGATATGTGCTGACCTACTTTCTATGTTTCCAGAAAGCAAGCTGAAAAATTTCATCTCAGGTTGCAGAAAGATTCGGATTTTTTTTTTTCAGTGGATTTTTGTACACACTTTCACACAGATATGCACACACACACACACATTGGCTAATGTGGGGGTTGATGTACAGTAGCAAATCAAGATTGCCAATTTTGGTACAATTTCAACAATAGTAGCAGCAGAGATCTGCTGCTAGACATCTGCCTTAAGAGGATTTGTCAGGAAGATGTTTCCAATCTAGTGATGCAGTTATTCAGAGTTACATGGTAAGATAGAAAGCTGTCAGTTCCCAATTTTCAATAAATTGATACTTAAGTAGAAAAATCCAAAATTGCTGTATCGTTATTATTATTTTTTCAGTTTCTTCAACATTGTTTTAGAGACTGGAAGATAAAATCCCTTTGAATCATTTGCTTTGACTCCATACACCTCTTTATTCAGCACTCTGACCATCAAAGAATGTTCAGCCCGTTAGTTTGCCATTCCCAATTAAAATAACGATACATAGAGCTTGGGAATTGTATGAAGAAATTATGAGAGAACAAATCAGACAGCTTTGCTGGTGGAAGAAAATCCTTTTTAGTTTATTGTGCTTCACTCACGCATGGCCATAGTGCAGAAGGTCTTGGTGTGGCATTCCTCTCATCTAACCTGCATGAGCATACAAAGGCTAAGCATCTCTAAGTCTTGGTAAAAGTCTGCAGTTAAGGGGAAAAGACAATTTCCCCTATCCTCAGTTAGGGGAGATGAATTCTGCCTTGCAGAGGTACGTGTCTCTCTCTCTGTGTTAACTGTAGATGGACTTTAGACTTTGGCAACTTAATCTTTGGCTGTCTGCAGCTGGGTGAGAGAAATCCAGTCCCTTTTCTTTGTATATAGCACAGCTAGAGTAGGGAGTTCTGTTGATTTATCAGTGCTGATGTGGTTCTACTGGGAAAGGCTGGACAGAGTAAATGAGGCCTCAGAATATTACAAATGGCAAGTCTGGATCTTCTTGTGACTTACAGACAGCTTCTTCTCTGGAAAGTATTATGACCTGACCTACTATAACCTGTGGATACGTTATGTGTGTATTTTTCTAAGGCAGTTGATTTGATACTTCTTTAAATGTACATTGTATAATGTAAAGACTATATACAGTACTTGTAAAAAAACCTGGCTCTCAAATCTTCATTTATAGCTGATAACTGAGGTGAGTTTTAGCTCTGTGTGAGTTATGTTAAGAATTCTATAGATTCGAAGCTTTTTAGTAGTTTTTTTTTAAGCATTTAGACAATGTAAAATTTTCACTTATTAAGTATCCTCTGCAGTCCTACTCCTTTCCAGGGTGTCCAAAATTGGTGGGATATTAGTAAATAATGAAGTTGACTCAGTATTACAGCATGATAGTCATATGTGACTTGCCTAGTTAAGTGCTCATTGTACAACAAAACGTGTTTTTAATGCTGCTACGTGGAAGGTACTAGGAGCACAGATGGTAGGGTTACAAATACAAAACTCTTCAGGGTAGTAACCTGAAGGAAAGCCAAAGGGCAATTTAAGAAGCTTTTTCAGCTTGGCCTTGATATTTCCACTTAACAGTGATGTATAAATAACGGAGACAGTTCAAAAAAGGGGCCTGTGGAATCTGTCAAGGTCAGGAGGGTAAAAAAACAACAGAACTTACAGACTGTGAGGCCTAAAGAGTTCAATTGTGTAAATTTATAGAACAGACATTTGCAAGACGCGTTGATCATCATCTACAAATTCTTGTCTTGTAAAAAGCTGTCTCAAAGCAAGGAGTTTCTCAGCTTTATAAATAAAGGAGCTTGGAAGTTAAAGCTGAACTAGCTCTATCCAAACTCAAGCTCTCTCATAAGAGGGGAATATTAACATTGAAGGGGATGAGTTGTAGTATCTCCTACCAAGGAAGGAGGAATATTCCTATCCTTGTGGAACAGGCACTCCCAGAAGCTAACTTCAACCTTGCCGCTATTCAGTGGTTAGTGAAGGGGCAGAGGTTATTCCCAGCCCTGAATCAATGGCTCTTTCCATTGGCTGTAAAAAAGTACAGGAGACTAGGCTCCCAGGCTGAAATCAGGCTTTGTGATTAAATTCCTACAAGTCTCCAATACTTTCCAAAAGCCTGCGTTTAGCTAGCAGAAAAACTCTGCAGCCTTCTGGCTAAAGTTGATCCAGATGACCCTCAGTTACACTTCCTTCTTTTTTTTTACGTTCCTGTGCTGTATTCTTTCCCATGCAAGCAGATGTGTCCTGCTTATTACACTTGAGAAACATATCTGGGAATCTAGTTTCTGCTAAAATGTAATCTGAA
This sequence comes from Egretta garzetta, assembly GCF_000687185.1. Lineage (NCBI taxonomy): Eukaryota > Metazoa > Chordata > Aves > Pelecaniformes > Ardeidae > Egretta > Egretta garzetta. The sequence goes on along the minus strand of NW_009258484.1, from coordinate 4,055,508 downwards.
CTTCACCCGTTTCTCCTTGTGCTTCCAAGCAATCTGTGTAGAAACCAAGGGGATCTCAGGTTATTTAGGTCCCCTTGGGAACCTCCCATTAGTTTCCACCCTCCCCCAAAATATTTGTTAGATTTGCACACCGTGCTGAAAGAGCTGTTTTCCTAATACTCTGCTGTTTGGTGTCAAGATTTGGAAGGATAGCCCCAAATAATTTTCTCCACCTAACAAAGATAGAAATGATATGACCAGCAGTATAAAGCGCCATGAATAGGTCTGATCCTTGCTATCGTACTTTTTCACTTCCATAGCTGAAGGTTGTTCTCAGATGCAGAGTCGCTTGATCAGCTAAATTTGTAGCGCTAACATGATGGTAGTGCTTAACTACAAAAAATGTAAGGGTAATGATTCCTAACACAAATTGATTGAAGGACTTATCTTACTGATATGTGTCTTCCTGAAAATAATGAGTTTCTCTAGTACCACCACTTTTTCTTGGATGCTTGCATAATTACAGAAATGTTCAGGAATGCATTTTTCATCTTTGCCTGTACCAGAGACTGGTAACAACTTGACTTCCCACAGATAAGCTAGATCATGGTATTCTACGCTATCACAGGCATTAGTTCTTCAAATTCCTCTTGAAACTAATCTGAAATGTCAGGAAATTATAATTTATCCAAGCTATGTGAGCATCCTGCAGCAGGGCTGCATAGTCTGTGTTTGAGTGTCTTTGAATCTAGATTAATTTCAGGATTACCATCCAGAATCATAAAAGCCCTAAATGGCCTATAGTCCAGCTGAAAAACTTACTGCTCCTCAATTCTCAGTTTGGGGGTTATAAAGCCAGGAGCTGAACTTCCAAGAAACAGGACGATGCTGGTGTTCATGCACTCCCTGGACTGTGGAGTGAATTACTGGAAGACTTCAGTGGGAGCCACGCTGTGTTTTGGGAGTGTTGCAGGATTTATCTCCCTTGGCAAGCTTTTTTCTCTCTAACTAAGCTCTTAATTGCCTTTGTGTGAAATAAATTCCCCAGTTCTGAAGCTCTGTATAGAGATAACAGTAGAAGACAGTAAGGAGTGGAAGGGTGTTTCCTTTTCTTGAGAGAGCTGATGTACGGGTTGATTAATGTTCACAGTCAGCGGGCAAACAGGTGTCTTAAAATGTGTACTTGCTACACTGAGTGTCTGACTTAAACTAGGTTATTGCACAGTTTCATTTAACACTAACAGTACATTTTTCTCAGTTGTTTTCATACCTGTTACTACTCAGAATATAAGGTTGTGTCGTCTTAGTTTAAAATTTACCAGTTGCGCAGCTGGCACTCAGAAAAGTAACTCTCGTTTGCTGTTCTGCTGTTGCACGAGTGATCTTTATTTCTTATTTTCATCGCGTACAGTGGTGCGTGTGTTTATAAGGTGTTTATCTGGTGAGCCTTGGGCCACTGCAGCTGCGTGCGGGGACACACTTTCAGCAACACAATCCCTAAAGGGAGCGTCTATTAAATGCATGATCTCTTTTGTCATTTTGCCTGGATTACAGCCCTTGCAAAGGCGACGCAACTACTCTCTCCTGCTAATACTGTTTTGAATGCATCTACTGGCATCCTTGCAAAATAACTATTGTCAAATTAGTCTAAATGGTGGTTAACTCAGGCCAGTACAGGCAAAGAATCTTATCCAAATTTTTAAATGTTTTTCTAATTTGTTCTTGTTTTGCTTATATTAATAATAGCTTTGACCACTGAGGGTCCTAATCTGAATAATCATAGGGAAATTGAATAATCAGTATACATCTGTACAGTTTTATTAGCCACATTAAAAAAAAAAAAGTATATATAAAAAAATGCACAGGCACACTCCCTTAAATCTAACATTAGTATGCAGGCTCTATACATTGTTTCAGGTTTCTAGCAGTGTAATACAGCACAATGTTTTTCCAGCCCTGTCTAGGAACAGTGTTTCAGGCATGATTTGGATGCCATCTTGTCATGCAGCTGATGCTTTATAAAGACAGAGGAAAACAATCAGTAAAATTGGGAGCTTTTAATGACATTCTTTAAAAAGGCGGGGCTTTTTAACTAGTTAGGTTCTCACATGTCTTCAGGAAACGAGGTAGAGGAAAGAGAACCCCAAAATATCTCTGACTTCAAGTAAGTCTGTACAGGGAATCTTATTCTTCCTTTCATGTTTTGTGGAGGTTTTGCCCTTTTTCAGTCTTTAAGCACTTGGAATTTTTCACTTACCTTAAAGCTTGCTTTAGGGGTCAGCCACTGCTTGTGCTTGCCAAGCCGTGCTTACCGTTGCTCGAGGCAGCGCTGTGTGTCGGTTACTTGCCGTTGGCCACTGCTTCCTGTGGTTTGGAGACCCTGAGTTTCCTCACATCCTTTTCTTTTCTCTATTTTTTACAGGGTACTGGCTGTCATCTTTTATCTCCAAGTATGGGGAAAAAAAAAAAAAGCAAATGTATATTTAATATTCAGGTAGCTGCTCCTTTCCTTGCTTTGTGTCTTTCTTTCCATGACAATGCAAGAGGAGGTCCAGACTGCTTCTAAATCCACATTTATGAACTTGTGTAGAGAAACTTGCCCTCAGCCCCTCTCATTTTACCCAGGCAATGCTTTGCTTACTGCAGATGAGAGAGGGGAGAGAGGGGCACAGAGAGAGTTTTTATTTGCAGTATGGGACTCAAATTCGGGAGCACTGGCAAAGCATGAGTAAACAGTTTGTCTAATTCAGGTGCAGTTAATAAGAGAGGTGAAAGAACTCTGTTCTAAGTCTGTACACAGAAAAATGCTTATTTTATGAAAGAAGTATCTATTGTATTGCAGTGTTACATGCAATAAGTGGATCTTATTAATAGTGTTCAAGTGCAAAATAAGTATAATAAACATGTACAAATCAGGTGTGGGATATTTGTATTTGTATCTGGAGGTTTTAAAGATAATTTACACATCCGTGCTTTAAGATGCTGTAGCAATGTCATGTTGGTTCTTGTATACCGCTGACTTCTGTAGCACGGCGTCTGAGCTGAAATTCATGTCCTCGGGGCTGTGCCTCAGTCAGGCATTCAAAGTAGCTGGTAAGGATGTGTTCTGGTCTTTCTAGAGCTCTGGCCTCAGGTGGAAAACCTTCATTTTCCCATTGACTGATCTCACACTTGGACAGTTTTAAAAGTAGTTCTGTGGAAGCTGAAATACAGCCAAGTATATAGAGAGCAAATTGAGTATTTCCCTAATACTAGAGAGAGAATAAAATTAAGTCAAAGTGCATATAAGTCTCCATGAAAGGAGATGCGCTGAAAGCATGCCATAGAAATAACTTCAGATCTGTTTCTATGTGCCAAACGTTGAGAATACGCACGTGGTTCTGACTCCCCTGTGAGTGTGACAGCTAGGAAGAAGGATGGTTTGCTGACTGATGGAGAACAGAATGCATTTGTCATCTTAGATGATAATTTAAGGTGCTTTTGTAAAGACTGCTTTTATCTCTGGGAAAACTGAAGGGTAGGCTCACACCTTGCAGTTTGTGTGCTCCTTTGGCCAATATCATTGCTTTAATAGATACCTTCATGATCGCTAGATGAAACTGAGAGCACTAATTTAAAGAATCAGTTGAACAAAACTAGATTATGTTTCTATCACTGTTAGGGATCCATCTACATTTATTGTATTGTTACTAAAACTCTGGAATTATCATAGCTAAATGCCGCTTTCCTGTTCAGCGCACCACACCATGCATGAAAGTGAAGTGGGCTTTTGGGGAGAATATGGAGAAGCTGGAAAGCTATAGGCTCAGCATGTAATCAAGCATCCTCTGAGCTGATACTGAACAATAAAAAATTCTATGCTCCAATTCCTTTAATAGTAGTTATGAATATGCTTATTTCTGAAAACTAGCAGTATGATTTGTGCATCTCAATTTAGGTGTGGCCTGCGTACACATATGAGATCCATCTGTCTGGGGACTCAGGCAAAATATAGATATTTTACATATTTATCTTGATAACAAAGATGAACGCTACATCTGGCTGCTCAGGCCACCGCACTTCTGAAAATGAGCAGGTGTCAGTGTTAAGGAGCCAGGCAAGAGTTTGCCCCATCATGAGGGTACAGATAAAGCTTAGGCCAGTAGGAGCCTGGGGAGTAGTGCTTTCCGCTGTTCTAGAACCCAGTCCCTCTAAATCCGACACAGTTCTCCCCTATTTGTTTTTTTTTTTAATCCCAAAAGCACAAATATTTTGAGAGCAAGTACAGCTCCTGGCCTGGATGGCACATGGGGTCATGATGGCCTTGATTCAGAACGTAAATGGTGCTGGAGAGAAGAGGGCAAGGATGGATTCCTAACATTTGGGCCGATTTTACTCAGATCCAAACTGAAGTGTAAGTCAAATGGTCTGAATCTCACTGTTAATTGGTAGTAGACGATACAAATTGTGTTCCATTATGTGGATGTAGAATTAATGTCTAGACTCAAAACAGGAAACCGCTGTTAAAGAGCTAACTACTATTACTGGATTCAAAGACTGGTGATAGTTGTTACCTTCTTTTTATCTGTGTGCACAATGACATAACACTCACCACGTACTAGCCCAGGGGTTCGAGATCACATCCTTGTGTCCGGCTGTAACACACAGCCTGTTAAGACCTAAGGGCATGATTATTCAGGGAGGATGTGATGGAAGTTAAGTGACCGTGCATTGAGCAGAGTCTGGCATTATAGGAAGATGTGGCGGGTGGGAAAAAACGAGAAATGAAATCTTCACAAGGGCTCAAGAGGACTCCATAGCAGAATTTTCTCTCCTCCCTTCTTTTCAGTCTGGAACTTACTTCAAAGTGTTCTCTGCTACACTGTTCCCGTATTTGTTTTCCTGCAATGTAGGAAAGACATGTGAAACCTGATTTAAGTCTGTCCCATTACACTGCATAGGACAGGTTTACTGAAGGGTGAGGTAAGTTTTGGCTACCTTTCTTGTTTCTTCTTCATTAGCAGAATTTAATGTAACACAAGCAATCCAGAGTGTTGGGCAAGGGACTGTTTCTGCCACAGGGTAGCCCCATCTATCTGTGTCGCACCTCATCCAGCACTGAATCAATGCAACTTCAATATGTTGGAATTTTTAAAAGTCTGTATGTTATTAATAGGCTGTCAAATACATATTAATAATATGTATTTGACAGCCTGTCCATGAAAAGCAGGATTTTCATTATCCTTTAGTTTTCCTGACAAGGAAAGGAAGCGAGACTGGATTTCCTAAATCTCTGGGATCACTTTGGACAGTGACCTCACGTAACAGCAAGTGTAGAACAAACTCTTTGTAATTGATGGAAACTGCAATTAAAACAGTCCTCTCTAAAAAGTACTTTCAAGTTCCAAACATTTTGGATTTTTTTCCTCTGTATCTCTTACACTTTTTTCACAGAAGCTGAAATGCTTTGTTACTATTTCACAGATATGTGCTGACAAACCTTAGTTTATGTAAAATACTGAACACTAGGAAGTGGTTTTAAATACAAAATCATCTCTGAAATCTGTAACCTTCATATTTGTAGCTTGCTTGCAGAATTTACTTTCTACACAGAATGCAATTGGAAAAACAGGGACATCTGCCATGTTTTATTTGGGACTAATACTACGCCTGCTAAAATGAATTCCTGTGTAGCCCCTAGGTCTTTTCTCTTAGCACAGTATCCAGGGCATAGGCCTAATGTCACAGATTGCAGTGGAATAATAGCAAGCATGATTTTGTCATTGAGAGTGTTACCGTCATGTGGATTCTGGCAAGTTCCACCCTCAGCCTTTGATCTTTGGAAGATGCCCAGCCTCTGGGCTGCCGCTCAGGCAAAGCCACCTCTCCTGACAGCTCTGAGGCCATCTGCAAGGAGCCCCATCGGCCGGCTGGGTTCCTGCACTATGCCTCTTGACACTGTACCCTGCCAGAAAATGCCTGTTTCCAGGGTTTCTGCGGCTTTTCTGTTAGAGAAGGATCAGCTTTCAAGTCCTCATGAAGATAAGGCTGTGACAGCTATCATGTAATGGGAACATCAGCGTGAAGTGAAATTATTACAAATGTACATTAGCATATGAATTGTTCTGCTTATGAAATGCTGTGACATGAGTCAGCTTCCCCTCTTAATATGGGAAGCGTGCATTATGGATCACAGTAAGGGACTAATACTATCTTAGAACCAGATTACAGCTTTAACCATATATTTTATTTGTTGTTAGCAAACAAGAATATGACTACAAATTAAAGGTGCTTATCTTCTTTCAGCTGAAAGACAATGCAGTTGAAACACTCGGCCAAATCTCCTGTCAATATATACCTCTAAAAATCAGCATGCTGGCATAGAAAGCAACTCTGGAAAAGCTGCATTCTCTTCTTCATGTTTTATCTGTTTGTGTTTGAGGGAGGTGAGGAATTGTTTGGGCTGAGAGCTTACTTCTCTTTTCTGTGACTGGAATTCGATATTAAGTTATCTATCGCAAATTAAAACTGTAAATGTAGTGCATGGTATGACTAGCATCTATTACTCTGATTTAGCTTGCTCTAAGGTCAGGTGTAGCCTGGCAACTAAGTACTAATTGCACTATTCTATGAGTCAAGCGTTTGCTACAAGGGTAGAAATTAACATGAACATAAAATGATCTCTTTGCTGTCTTTGAGAGTATGACCATGACTGGTTATTTGTTGACCTTTTCCTCTTATACCCACTTCTGAGAAATGATGCTTGACTGAAGAGCCTTTTTTTGGATGCTAAGTCTGTATCAAATCCAGGTTCTTTGCTTATTACAGCATTAGACTGGAAGAAATGGGTTAATTCAAGCAAAGAATGTGTCAGATGTTCACATCCTATGGTTTAAGACAACCAGGTTATTCCAGAAAATTAAACAAATAATTTTTGAGTAACAGTTGGAGGGTTTGAGCAGCTGTATGTATTCTTCACTTTTTTGATTCCCCTTTTTCTCTTCTTGCATTGTTTAACTTTCCTATTTGAAATGCAAAACAAAAGAGGTTAGAGACTTCATAGCACAGGTACATTTGCAGATGTGTGACTTCTGCTATGCATAGGGGATGAGACCTAGGTAATATGTGCTTACAGGAAAAAAAGAAGAAAAAGTTTTCTAAATGGGTATGTACTGTCAAACAGTCTCCTCTGAGCAAGCAGGTACCCAAGAATACTCAACTTGATGGTTATCAATCATCTTGATTTCTTTAAACACTTCTGACACCTGTAAAACCTGCCCAAAATGCAGTAAGTAGCCTGAACATTGCCTTTGTAACCTTAGTTTTACAAATATTTTAACTAGGTGTAACCTGGCACAGTCCCTAAAAGAAACTGTTCATATATCACTGTCCTGGATGCTTACTCCTGTCTTTCTCTCCCTTGTGGCAGCATGGCTAAAAACAAATAAATAAACACAAGGTTAGCCTAGGTTTGTGCCATGGTTTGCTGTACAGCCGCACAAAATGGGTGCTAATGCAGGAGGGAGGCTCCATGGGCCACAGGCAAGAAGAAGAGTGAGGCTTTATTTACGGATTGATTGAGTTGTGCTGGTTTAAAATGTCAGTAAAGCTCAAACTTTCTTTTCCTGCTATTGCAGTTCCTGCAATGTACATGGCTAAGAGGCCTCATTCTCCCTTGGAGGTATTTGTGTACCATTCTAATCTGGCATGTATAGCATGGTGGGAAGGTCCAAGAGTCAACGTATGCTGATGTGGATGTTACTTTACCAAATCAGACAGGAACGCATTGTGTTGTTGGGTTTTTTCTTCCATGATACAGATTTTCTGAGCCAGCCTGCGCTGACTGACATATTGAGAACACTTTTTAGGAAACCTTTTCTTATTTCTGTTGTTGATGAGCGTGAATATTTCCTCAGCTGAACATGAGAATGACAGCTCTAATGCAGTCGTAATAACTCATGGGTTACTGCACATGAAATATAACAAGATTTGCTGCTGTATTATTAAACAAAAAGCTGGTGATTCCTCCTCTGAGAAAACTTATTTTTCTATGACCTGGACCATGCTAATTTTGTAGCCTTAAATCTGTATTTCTGCAGTACAGTGTATAGTCCAAATACAAATCACTTCTCAAACATCACTTTCCATTAGCTTTTATTGACCAAACTTGAATCAAAAGAAATAGTAATAGAAACTGCAGAGAATACAACTGGGTGGTCAGCGGGAGGCAAGGAGTATGATGTTCTGATTTAGCCTTCAAGCATAATGGATAAACCAAATCATCTGTAGTTCAGCTATCTAAATCAGGTGCTTTTTTTTATTATACTGAGCTTTCAAAATTTTAAGAAAGTACTGAACTACACAGAGCCTACTAGAGAAGCCTGAAGCCTTATAAACTTTTGCCAGCCTGAAAATGTAGCCAAATTATAATTCCTGTGTTCTGCTTTTCATTATTTGAGCACATTCATGATTCAGTTCTGAACTTAACACAATGATTACTTTCTTTTAGTAATCTCTTCTGAAGGATCTTGTTTAAATCTTTGATGGGGTAAATAAATAAGTAGTCGTCTTTTATCTTCTATGCTCAAATAACTGTAATAGATTAATGACACTTTTTTTTTTAAAACCATGTTGATTAGTCCTATTGTGTTGTAATCTTGGTGTTTTACTCACTTTTAATTACCATTTTAATGACCCTTTCAGATAAAAGGCTCGGTGAAATGTAATTCCTTAAACTATGGTATATCCTTCAAAAAAACCATGTAAATACTTCATTCTCTAGTCTCTATTGTAATTTTCCAGGGATTTACTTATTTTTCAAAATACTACAACCATCTGATTCTTGATTTCCTTCTGGATTCCTGGACATTTATGATAGGAACTTTGTGATAAATTGCATATAAATTAACAAGTTTATATTTCCACACATCATGCTTGCATTTTTCCTTGGGTGTTTTTTGGGTTTGGGATTTTTTTTCTGGTTTTATTACCATCAGTGAAGGTGCAAAGCTTCCATTTTTAAGTAGAAAATAGGAAGTCTGAGAGGGATGTTGTCAGAATCTCAGACTTTACCAAGAGCATTCTTTTCCTTTCTTCCTGTGCTGAATCTTAAAACCTTTTTTTGAATGCTCAGTGCATGTGCTTTATTTCTTTGATCTTATAATTAATAATCAGCTCTTCCAAGTCCCTCTTCCTCCCCCATTCACAGTTTTGTTCTTCATATTGTTCTGTAACTTATTCTGTCGTGGTCTCACTTGGGAGTAGACTGTCAAGTTTTTACATGTGCCCCTCAAAGCTGAGAAAATGACCAACAGGAGATACATAAACTAAATCGCTAAAAGAGTTAGGCTACTAAAATGGCACTTAGGCACCTCACTTCAACAACTTTTAGATACCACCAGGACCCTCAGCTTCTGTTCTGCTGCTGCATATTCCTTTAATTTACCTGCTTAGGATTTTCAGTTTTCAGATCAAGTATTTAGTTATCTTGATTTTTAGGTCTAAATGAATTTTCAAAGTATGTCTTCTGGAGTGGACCCTACAAAAGCCAGTTAAGTGAGATGTTTGGGGTTTTCATCCATCCTATTCTGGATTTGCACCTGAAGGAAACTCAAGGGTAAACTGTTCTTAGATTCTGGTGTGCTGCTACTGGGTCAGGGGCTTGAACCCTTGACAGGTTTCCCCGCATCTGAAACAGTGTGATCACTGTCGCGCCTTTGAGTATCCCAGCAGAGATTTCTCTTGTTGGAAATGTTCTGCTTGGCATGAGTATTCGTTGGGCTGGAGAAGGTAAGATTGTATAGTGCAGCAATTGTATCACTCAGCTAGAATATGGGACAGTCACTTTAAAGTCACTCTTCTAATGAATGTTTAATTATTTATACGTGCTATAGTAGTTTCAGCAGGAAAAGTTAAGAGCTGTTTCCAGAATATCCTGTAGCCTGGTGGTTAGGTAACTTACTGAAGATGCTGAAATTTTATTTAAAGTTTCTGTCAATTTCAGTTTAAAGTTCCTCAAATGTCAGTTCCTGGATTTGGTATTTGTTATTTCTTGGTCTTCACACTTGGTTCTGATATATTTATATTTGCTCAGATTTAAGCACTTTCCATTGTTTTGAAAAGCATTTGATTTGGTTACTTTGGTTTAATTGGACTGTCAGGAATGGACTGAATATTTTTATGTTGGTTCAGTCAAAGCTGAAAAAGCAAGTGGAGTTGGAAGAGAAAGGGAAGCAAGGAAAGCTCCTCTGACCTGGTTCTTTTTTTATTAACTAGAAAAAAAGAGGATTGAGATCCACAGATTCTACAGATGTGAAGGACATGAAAGAAGTGTTCTGACTTCTAATGATGAAGACCAGTGCCTAGAGGAATTTTTTAAAAGTACCTGAGCAATTTAGGCATACAATTCCCTTTGGTTATAACCTAATTCCCACTACCTAACCTATTTTGGAGTCCAGTGGGATTTTCGGAAGCTTATTTCTGCATGTAAACAGAGCTCATGATCCTTTGAATACTCAGCAAGACCAGAAATAATCTGTTTGCTATCTGCAGGTAGTATTCAGTTGGTTTAAATCACTTTGGTTTAATCAGTTTGTTCTGAATGCAAGGTATGATTTCTGGACTGGATTCTTATGTTCATAATTTCAAATTCCAGTCAAATACAATTTAATTTCCAGAGGAAGAAGACAAAATCTAGCAGACTCTTTGCATCCTTCTGCATTTCTAACACAATAAAATATTTTAAAAGCTACCTAGATATATATTAAGATACATAATTTCCCCTCTTCCCTTTCAAATGCATGTAGGTGAACAATTTATTTCTTGTCAACAATAATAAAGGTTGTACTGAATTTCATACAAAAACTGTATTTAGAGCTGCCAACCTCTTGATCATTACACCAGTGTACCCTATCTTTAGGAAAGTAATTAAAGCATTCGTGGTTTTAAGTATTTTAAATGATTTGGAGAAATCAAGTTCTGTCTTCAGGTGTTAAAATCAGTTTGCCCTAAGTATCCAAGGCTGAAACATTAGTTACTGACACTTTGAATTACCACTCTGCTTATTCACTTTACCATATTAAGAGTTATCGTTATTTAACAGCAAAATGTATATAGTTAGAAGATTTGTTAGTTTTAATTTACTGATTCATTTTGTTTCATTTATGTTAGAAATCAAGTAAGAAAATTAGCAGGTTCACAGAAAATGTTAGGATTTGTCCTTTCTTCTTTCTGGACATTTGAGAAATGAAGATCATATCCTTGAGAGGCTCAAAAGATTTCAGTGGGATAACTGGAACAAAACAAGAAAAGTAGCTTGGCTTTTAGTTAAATGGAGAATTTACAGACCATCTTTGGCATACACGTATTTAAACGGTTTATTTTTATTAGTCAGCAGTTACATAAAGAGAAAATCAGTCTCACTGGCAGATCTTTGATTCTGACTCCAGTAGGAAATGACATTATTGCTTCTTGAGGGAAGAAACCCCAAACTGATAGTTGCGGCCATAAAAACCTTTGTGCTTTGGACTGCTTATCAGTCTTTAAAATGTAACATTGTCAAAGAGCAGGACTAAAAACCCAAACATACTGTTCAGGTTGTACCTTTCCACCTTTCCACAGACATGTCTGTAGCTGGGGACTAGGTTGGTTTTTTGCCTTTGTTTTCCTCCCCCTTCCCCCCCCCCCTTTCTTTTTTTAAGGTTTAGCAACACTTGTTTAACTTGCCAAGGTAATGAACTATTAATCAACTGATCTGCGAAATGCTGTTGCTATAATATAAACTATACTAGCCCTAGACAGTGCCTCATATTAAATTGTATTTTCCCCTTTGCACAGATTGAGCTGCTGAGCTCAGGTTTGTTGAACTTCCTAATTACCTCAGAACTTTCAAACGAATGATTTCAGCATGTCTCCTCCCTGTGCTGTTTCCCTGATGCAAGGAGGGGCAGCGCAGTAACTCTACACCTGTACCAGCACACGCCTATCAACTTGCTCAACTTCCCCAACGAGTGCCGAGTTGAGCATGAGAACATCCGAGATTGCTTGGGTCTGTAACCACTAGTCCAAATACGTCTGGATGTTCGGGCTGGCTTTGCACTGGGGTAACTTTAACAGTTAGTGCTCTATAATGGCAGTTGATGACAGCAACTTGTACTCTAGGACTAAGAGTAAACTGAATTCCTATCAGACTCATAATTCAAGAAGACGGAGAAGCCTACCACCAGACATCCTGCTAGAAAATGATTGTAAAGGAAAGTTTCAAAGAAATATTAGGAATATAGAGCCTATACATCCAAGGCGCCCTAAGAAAAGACCTTCTATATTTTCAGGTAGGAAATGCTATGTTAATAGTATGTTAGTGCAATATTTTTTAATATTTGAAGGATTCAGTAGCTGATTCCAGTCAGAATTTACTGTGTTTTAAAACCTAAGACAGTCTTCATGGATAGATTTAATCAAGTACCATTTATGTTAAATTATGTCAGCCATTAGAGTTAAAGTGATGGAACCAAAAAGAGAGACTTTCTTCATATTTTTTATTTCATGTTGCTTGCTTGTGGGGATTTTTTTCTTTTTTAATACTTAGCATTTTAAAAAAACCAGTTGTTTCTCTAGAGCTTTAAACTGCATTTTGCTTCAACCCACTTATAAGCAATGCAGTGTAAGTATCTCCCTTGCTGGTCTAATACTGTATCTCATTGATTTTCTGGAGGAGAGTGGTTTGGGGATAGGCAAACTTCTTCAGTCTAGCTCTCTTTTTTTCTTTTTTTTTTTTTTTTTTTTTTTCCCTTCTGTATTGCCAGAAATTAACATCATTAAATAGTCAAATACATGCTTTGAATTCCTGGCTTGCACTGGAGCCTGTAATGTCTGTAGTTAATAGTTCAGTTTAACTCTCTAGTTGTTAAGAAGTAGGAACAAGGTGTAAGAGTGGATTTCAGTCAAGCTAATGGCAAGTCTGGATTATTCTGGTTTGGGTTTTTTAATTATTTGAAATATGCCTAAAAATAGGCAACAGATTAGCATGAGGACAAAGGTCATCTTTACTAGTAGGACTTAAAATGTTTTAGGAGGGAAAAAATCAATACCAGCTCATCCCTACTGAAACTGAAGGTGTGGTTCTGTAAGGCACTCAGAGAAAATTAGATCCTTTATAGAAACAAAAATATACTGTTCTTTAAATTTAGGTATCTCCATTTCCAGATGAAAATGAGGATTTTTAAATTTCTGGGGGGAAATAGCACGAACATACAAGTCTTTGAAGAGCTATGAAGTGTATGTAAAAACTGTTAATAATTACTTAAATATTAATATTGTATTCCTTAATGACAGCTAAACTTACATGGGTACCTTCTCATGAGCTGAAACACTGCTGAAGGAATGGGAATACAATGCTAAAAGATGAAACAGGGTAGCACCATTTGTGTGGGATTTAGAGCCTCCATTGTACCTTTGTTAAGGTATTTGAAATATTTCAACACCTTAGGAAATAAAACTTTTTTTCTCCTTCCTATTCTACTTCCCCAGCTTAAAAAAAAATGCAAAAAGCCTTATTGGATCTTAAGTCAGGTGACTCAGACATGCCCAAGGAAGACGTGCTTCCCAGTGCCGGAGCAGGCTCTTCCTCAGGTGATGTGGTTTCTTGGTGACTGTCAAAGCACCTTATTTTGGGCAGGATAGACCCTCTGTATCTTATTCTTTCTCAGTTGCTGCTTTTTGTCCTCTAGCTACCTTTTCTGCTCCTTAATTACTTCTGTGTTTGGTTTTTTCCCCTCCTATAACTTTTCCCTTTTTTTTCCTATACATCATTTTTGTTAGAAAAAACATATTAAACAGCCTTGTGTTTGGTCTCCAACACCTGTACTCTGTTTTGCCCACCCAGATTTCTCCTTTATTCTGTGATCTTTCTTTTTTTAAAATACAATTCTTCTTTCGCTCTGTTCTCTTTCCACCCTCCCAAATTATCACACTAGCAGTAATACTCCATCATTTGTGCTGCGTCAGGTATGAGCACTTTAATGTCGTTTGTGGGGCTGGAAGCCTGCCACTACACTTACGAAATCCACTGCAGCTGTGTTACTGTACACTCAAGGGCACTTAACTCAAAGGTAATGCAAATTGCTTGCTACAAGCAATTGATGGAGCATGATGGAAAGATGGGTGTAGTCTTTCATTTGGTAGGTCAGCCGTATACATGGGAGAAGCTTTACTTGATTTGCTTTTGAAAACAGGTTAACAAAGTAAGCTTGAAGTCTTCTAGACTGTTATCTTTTGTGCTGTAAATGTAGGTTAGAATGGAAACAGAGCTCTATCATAGAATCCTGGAATGGTTTGGGTTGGAAAGGACCTCTAAAGATCATATAGTCCAACCCCTCTGCTGTGGACAGGGAGATCTTCCACTAGATCAGGTTGCTCAAAGCCCTGTCCGACCTGACCTTGAACACTTGAGATAGATAGATATTAAATATATATATATAAATTATATATATTTATCTACTTGCTCTGCAGTCTTTTGGATCACCGCTGAAGCCCTCTGAAGAATGTGGTAATTCATACTTCCTTGTTTCAGCCTGGGCATCTACTAATATAAATATTTTAAATCGATATCATTTTGACTCTTCCACCATCTTCTGGTCCTCATATCTCTGCTCAGTCTTTTAGCATCACCATGAACCTGTCTTAGTTTTAGGACATGTTTGCAATTTAATCTGAAGTCATGTACATCTTGTTTTCTTTCCTTTTATTCTATCTTAAAGAGCTTACCTAACAAATAGTGAATAGTGACACATCAAGGCGCTTGGTGCAAGGATATAGGTCAGTTCATACATTGGGACTCTTGTTTCAAACTTGGTGCAGACTCAGGGAGGCATCTTGCATGCAATAGTCTTCCTTTATGATTTTTTCTTAACTGTGATAGCTAGAAGCTCACTCTTTAAAAATGAAAACTGAAACCTGAGAAGAGTGACATGTCTGTCCTGTCATCATGAAATTAATCATTCACATTATGCCTAGGCAGGACTATCCAAAGTGTTATCACTGGGTTATTGTGCTCATTCCCACATGGCTAGGGGAGGACAGAAACTGTGTCTGTGAGGAGAAACCACAGCATTGCCAAAGAGATACGCTGCACAGAGATAACCTTTTTCTTCTCTCAACAAAGCACTTCATTTCTTCTTGTGCTTTAAATTCAAAATGTTTAAAGCTGTTGCATACATTAGGACTTGGTTAATATCAAGTGCCGATATCTAAATTTTAATTTTTATTATTTCATCATTATGCTTTTTCTTTTTTGAAAATGATGACACAGGCACAAGTGATCATAATCAATATTATAGGGCCATTTATTGTCAATAGAGAGGTTCTTCACCTTAATTAATTGAGTTTGTACAGATCTGCTGACATGCCCGTGGCTCAGCATACTATCATAGCCGTGACTGAACGACTGATGGACCATATGAAAATGCACGGTGTCTTGTCTTAACCTGAAGATAAACCTGTGACTTGTTAATGAGAAAAGAAAGAATTGTAAAAAGACAGAGTGGGCAATGAAGGGGCCTTAGGAGGCCATGTCTTTACAGAGGTGCCTAGGAAAGATAAATTGAACTAACTGAAGGGGCATAAAATTAAAATGGATCAGCTAAACATCATTACATGTCTATGCTGACTCATATTCAAAAGCACAACAGCCTGAAGAAAATTAGTCTGTATTTATTAATTTTAATCTAGGGAAGTGTAGGGTGAGTTTTTGCTCCTACTTTTTTTTGGAAGAAGGCTGCTGATATTGTTGGGTTTTGAGTTTCTTCTTTATACACGGCAGAGACGTGAGATTTTGGCTAGGATTGTTAATTTTCTGAAGAAAGCAGAATAAACAATACAGAAATTACAAAGGTCGAAATACAAAGAAAAATAATAGTTGAGTTCTACTTGGAAGCCATTTGTATTGTGAGCTGGGGATGTTTGTTTAAGTAAGTGCTACTGAAAACCCACTTCTAGTACTGTTATTAGTATCTTGTGGGCTTTTTTCTTCTCCCTCTTCGTTTTGATGAGCAGGTAGCCTGTATTATTTTTGAGTAATGCGTGTTGACTGATGTGTCAGTTTTGAAGAACAGAAGGTGAGAAAAACACTTTGGATTATCTGCCTCTCCCAGGACCAGGCACACCTCCATTTCATGGCTGTATGCCTGTGACTCAGGTGGTGTCTTCACAGCCAAAATAAGCTCTGGGTATTCTGTGGGACAACACCTTATCTCTACTTTTGTAAAAGCATTGTGGTGTTACTGTGAGTTAATGTAATGAAGGTCAGTGGTTAACAGTACTTCATGTAGCTACTCAAAGTGAGAATGTAGGTTGCTGGTCCATGATTTTACAACAGAATAGCTAGTATTCTGTAACAAATTCACTGCTTTTTTTTTTTCAGTGAAAATATTGTCGCAGTTAGAAGTCTTGAGGCACTCTCTCAAAGCATTTCTGGAGTTCAGACCAGCATACAGTCTAGCAAAGTCACTTTCTAAAATAAGTAAGTTGATTTGACACCATGTTTGTATTTAAATTAAAATACTGAAAATAGTAATAGAAAGGCTTTATGTATAAGGAAAGTATTTTAAAGTTATTCAGCAGTGATATGAATAAATTATTTAATTTTTCATGAGATATGGGGATAAAACAGCCAGTATGTATGATTTTTTTTTTCCTTTTGACTGGCTATGTTAATTGGGAAAGACTTGCCAAAATCTAATTACTTTTAATAAGGATGCTTAAAATCACGGGTACAGTATGTGTCTTGATTCGAATGAGTTATAATCATCTGTGTTCAGTATTTTAATTTAGTGAAGATTTGAATATCCTACCTCCTCTCTGAATAAATTGTACTGCATGGTAATAACGTATGTTTTTAATCTGCATAGGATGATTGCTGTTTGCTTATGGTACTCCTAGTGTCACCCTGCATGTTGAAGCTTGGTAGAATGACTGGTGGTGGTGCTGCATTTTACAAGTATCATCCACTGACAGCAGAAGGGAAGGCAAGACTGGCTTGTCCCAAAGTTTTTCTCTTCCCTTCCTGCCTTGAAAAAATTGGCTTGGTTTCCCCAGAAAGACCTTCTGCTAATTGAAAATGTGGGGGGAAGGGAGTGTTGCATTTTTTAATTTGCTGTTCATATTGTAAACTGGCATTAGTTCTGCATGTTACTGTGTTTTGTTGAGCCTTATCTTAAGATATGCTATAAAATTGGTACATTGCTGATTGAGTGTTGTGTCCACCCATTGACCTGGGTGAGTGACCACTGCTTTCTTAATAGAAATTATCAAATTGATAATGTCTTGCTTTTCTCTCGGCCTTCTGTATTTTTATGATCACTTACTTATTTCTACATATATTACTTAATATACTCTTCAGCATTCCAGTTCTTGAACTTTTTTTTTTAAAGTGTAATTTTCTTCAGAAAGGATGGGTCGATGATTCAGAGGAAAGCTCTGGATTCTGCATTTCGAAGTCTGATGTAATATATAAATGTTGTCAAACTTGTTTTCTTTTTGGTTCACTGGTATTTTATGGACTGTGGAGATTGGTTTCCTCATGTTCTTGTAGGCAAGTGATGAAGATGCTGTCTCAGCTTTAAGTTGTATTTGGGACATAAAGGAAGTGCTCTGTGTCCACCGGCGAGTGACTTGAACATGAAGATTGAGGGGGGAGATAGGGAGGAAGGTGAGGTTAAGATAGGGAAGGCTTCTTCTAGTATTGTGGCTTAGATTTTTGTTTTCTGATTTGTTGTTTGTTTGTTTTAAAAACTGTTTAGTTGTCTTCTACATTTAGACTGCCACCATTGGTTGTTACAGATGCTAAGACTCTGCTTTGAAGCAAAGACCAGTGTTCAAGTGAACAAAACCCATTGTACACACAGTAATATACCTCAGGTTTATAGACTTCACTGTGCTGAAAGACCTCGTGAAGCAATTACAGCACTTGCTTCCTGATTTCAGCACAAGTTTCTGTGCGTGCTGCCATAAAAATAGCCTGTGAAAAAGAATCTGGTTTAGTAACATGGCTTGCCAGTTTGACCCTTTGACTCTCTGCTATGTCCTATCTAGAGGATAATGATTAAAGTGTGGAGTGAAATCTTAAAACTTGTGCTGAATACTTGCCTTCTGGGGAACATAACAGGCTCTTTCATTTGTAGGTTTACATAATTTTCAGTAAGGAGCATTGAATTAGTATTCAACACTGGTTGTATCTCCAAAACAGTATGTTAATATCAAATGTATTGAACTTTAAAATAGAAAATCAGAGTCCTAAGAAATGTTAGCAAAATAAGAAACAGAAAAAAATGCTTTAAAAGGTTTAAGAACAAGCCAGTCACTCTTTACATCAAATGGTAGTAGCCTTTCATGTGCAGTAAATCCATGAGGGCTTGTTGACATTATTTTTAAGTAAATCTTTTTTCCGCTGTCATGAGACAATAGAATCTTTTATTCTCTTTACCTGATTTAAAATGCACCTTAAAGGGCAGATTCACCATAACAATATGCCCATCTTTGGCCCATGAAGAATTATTTATGTGCTAATGGATTGGTAAGATTGTCTACAGTAATATTTTTCATAGAGTTGAGAAATACATATAATTTTATTACATGAAAGACAGACTTTACTTATGAAGTCTTACAGTAGTGCATCTGCTGTAATCAAAAGCTTATCAGCCAAGTAAAATGTTTTAAAAGAATTAGATGTAAAGGTTATCGTAATGGCTTTGATGTTACCTTCTTCCCGATGTATATTTTGTTCCTCTTCTGAAGTGCAATCTTCACATAAGCTACTGTAGTTAATGACATTGAAATATGTTTTCCTGACAGTCAGATGGGTCTATGGACTGCATACAAATCACTCAAAATATATTTCTTCTGTAGTGCTTGTTTACTTGTAGATACTTTTGCAGACTTGTTGGGTGCATTTGGTAGGTAACTATTTCCCTTTCAGCTGTTTATACTTTACCTAGCCTTACATATTTAATAGGATCATACTGTATCCAAGTTAAATCACCTGATAATCTTGGAATCTCTGAAATAAAAATTCTCAATGTTTTCTTCATTTTCATTTCTTCACTGTCTTACTGTACCTGAATTTAAACAACAGCATCAAAAATTATAAGAGTTTCTGAAAATACTTGCTAAATTTCAATAAGAATTTAAAAAATCAGTTCAGAGACTGTTTTGCCTGAAAGTGGGTATAGATAAAAAAATTCATCTTAATTACAAAAAACTACCTAATGAAAACTTTCTGAACACAACTGGAGTTAGCTGGAAGATTTTATGTTTCTGCTTCTCATGGTGAAAGATGCCCTGATAGTGAGATGAAATCTTTATGGCACTTCTGGTAAACCAGCTGTAAGCAGATAAATACCGAGTTCATATATTTAAGTTTTCATAAAGAACAAATTTCATTAACTGTATCTCTCATATTAATTTTCTTACTGATACTAATTAAGAGTCATTAATTTGGAATGTGGTTTTCATGAATTTTGGGGATTGGATCTTAAATTAGGAACTCGACATGAGGAGCTGAGGATCTTCTTTATTATATTTGGGTTTTCTGGGAAGTTGAAATTGCACAGTCCTTCACAAGATGAGATCAATTTAAATTCTTCTTGCACAGGATACACTAACGTCTAGCTGCCACACAATGCTGGAATGCAGTTTTATAATCAGATACAATTTTGAAGACCCAACAAGTGCCTGTTCATGCTTTTTAATCATATACTTAAGTTGCACTTAAAGTTAAAATTTCTTGCAATATGAAAACTTTCCCATCTGTTACCGAAAGACATTACCATTTACAGTAAACAGTTACATTACTGTTTCCAGGAAAAATTTTCTGTAGATAAGCAATATATATCGTGTGTGATATAATCTAGTGGCTCCTCTTCCAAGGACCTGGCTGTGTAGTGTGGGTTTTGCTTATTTGTTTGGGTTAGAACGGTCTGAGGATATTACTGTGACTTTCTGTGGGGTTTTGCTCTGTGTCTTCGGAGTTACTGTTTCTGCAATTTCACGATGGCTGTAATGGCAACATGCTTTAGTTGCTGAACACGTTACTGCTCATCCCTGTGCTCACTTTGTTGTGAACTATCTGCTCTTCCTAATAAACCTTTTCTGGGGTAATTTGTGATGCAAACAATAAAGGGTTGGCAAAATAATTGTTAATCATAATGTTTAGTCTGCATATTGGTAAAGCGAGGGTCCGTCAACAAGTGTCATCTTTCTTACTGTACCTCGGTTGTCCTGTATTTCCTACTTTGTTTAGGGTCTTTAAACTAGCGAATCTCTTGCCTGCCTGTCTGTCCTCTCCCGTTCCTTGTATGCAAGTCAGAGAAATCCCTCTCTAGCAAAGCTGCTCCAGTTCTTCCCCATTTTGCCTGGACCAACCTGCAGCCTCCACTAACAATTCTCAGCCACAGTTCAGAAGTTGGCGAGAGCTGAGGAATCAAGAGAGAGTCGGATGTTGCCACCAGCATTTAGATAAAGTTTTAGTGTATGTTTGTAGGCTGTTCCATGCCATCTGACCTCGTGGCCAGAGAACAGCCCCAGGTATTAATACAGGCATGGCATTCGTGGTCTAACATAGTTGAATCACCAGTCTGTCCACCAAGACATAACTTTAATGACTATCAAGGTCATTAAAACTCAGTACCAGTTTGTTCAGGGAGGCACCTTAAAGTAGTTCTGAGAGGACTTGTTTAGATTTATCATGGACAGTTATTGACTCCTGTATGGAGAATCATTCAAGCATTAGATTTCCACTAGATAATGAGGGTGTACTCTGAAGTAAAAAGCAGCAGAGGTTTTATTATCACACAAAGATGCCAGGGTGAAAGAAGGATGACAAGAAAAGCAGAGTATCAGAAACTAAAATAAGATCACAACATGGAATTTCAGTGTCTGAAACGTATTTCATGTTCTTCTGAGCAGATTGAGGATAAGCAAAGCATACGTGTACAAGTCCAATTCTAGATCCATTCTAGAACTAGTAAATCAGCAATTCTCTCTTTATAAGCTAGTAATAATTTAATTCAAGTTTAGATTTGTCATACTAAATGTTGTGGGACTCTTAAGTAAAAGTAGTGTTGCAGTTTGTCCTTCATCTGGTTTCAGGGTTAAGAATACTTTTGCATAATCTATTGTTCTATTTTGATCCTTCCAACTTGAAAGCCCATCCTGAAAGAGGTCTCGGGGACTGTGTAAACTTCACTGAGTAGCAAGAAGAATGATGGAGATGGAGATGGAAAAGGCCGAGATAGTCAATGCTGTCTTTGCCTCAGTCTTTACCTTTAGGAGGCCTTCAGGAATTCCAGGTCCCAGAGACCAGTAGGAAGGGCCGAACTACAGAAAATTTACCCTTGCTACAGGGTTAACAGGTTAGGGAACATTTTAAACAAACTGGACATACATGAGTCCATAGGACCTGATAGGATGCAACCACAAGTGCTGAGGAAGCTGGCTGACATCACTGTCAGGCCAGTCCTGGTGGTCTTTGAAAGCTCATGGTGACTGGGGGAGGTTCCTGAGGACTGGAAGAGAGCAAATGTGACTCCTTTCATCAAGAAGGGCCGGTCACCCTCACCATAATCCCTGGGAAAGTGATGAAGCAAATAATCTTATAACCCATTTCCAAACATATATGAAGTACAAATAGATGACTGGGAGCAGTCAGCATGTTTGTAAGAAGGGGATATCATGCATTACTAACTTGATAGACTTCTAAAACAAGATAACTAGCTTGGTGGATAATGGGAGAGCAAAGGATGCTGTTTGTCTCAACTTTAGAAAGGCTTTTGACAGTATCTCCTGCAGCATCCTCATAGATAAAATGATGAAGCACAAACTAGATGAGTGGACAGTGAGGTAGGTTGAAAACTGAGCTGCCAGGCTGACGGGGTTGTGATTAGCAGCACAAAGCCTAGCTGGAGGTCAGTCACTAACAGTGTAGCCCAGGGGTTGATACCTGGGCCAGTACTGTTTACAGGAATCTGATGAAACTCAACAAAAGGCAAAGTCCAGTTAATACGATTTTACCACAGTTTTGTTCAATATTTCCCCTACTACTTCTACAAATACTTTCGTTCATAATCCACTCTGTATTACTGAAAATCATACCAATTCTCTTACTCTGCTTTCCAATATTATTATAATTGTTTAGTCATTTCCTGATGCTTCTCTTGATTGGCTATCTTCCCCACTAAGTATTACCAGAAAACATCATCCACTTTTTTTTTTGCTTTTTGTGAAAGATAAATGCTAAAACTGTCAAGTAATCTGGTAGACCTACATTAAACTTCTTTGTGTGTTGCCTATAGGCAATGCCCGTTGTTGCAGGAGTTGCAGACAGCTTTTTTCCCTCATCTCCTTTGCTTTCCTCCATTCCTGATACTTGCAGGAGGAATAGCAGAAGGAACTTCCATTCTCACAGTAGAGGTCTAGAAGTAGCAGGTCCGTTTCCTTCAGATTTATCATCCTTTTTATTAGGTGGTTTCAGATTTTCACTTTAATCCCAATTTTAGGTATAGGTGGCTAAATTTAGAATTTAAAACAGTTTTGTGGGAAATAAATAGTCTATATTTATAACCAATATGTACAACAGCACAGTATGTCCCTGCTGTGAAGATGTCCTCTTAAGCTTCAGGAGACACCAAGACATCGCGGTCTAGAAAAACCTTTCAAAGAGTCAGGGATTTTGTCTGTTTGAAGGCTTTATTGTTTTGTGAAAGGCAAAATAAGATTTCTTTCAGAATTTTTGTGGATGATCTTGATGCAAGCGAACCATTGAGAAAAGGGAATAAAATTATTTCTGTGTATTGACAATATGAATGACACGTTCAGTTAACTTATCTGTAATTCAGATTAATATTCTTTAGCATGCTCAGTGCTATTTCTTTGCATCAATCAATGAATGCACATTCTTTTAATTTCCTGTATTATAATTACGCTTCTTTGTAAAGACCTTTGGATTGTTCAATATTTAAGGTGAATTTGAAAGGAGCATGGAAGCTCCTTTCCATATCCCCAGAGAAACACATGAAAAGGGAATAGTATGTATGTGCATATATACTGATAAGTAAAATATATCTCAGATATTTAATTCATGGTTCTATATTTTTTTTAAAGTCTTGGGTTTTTTCTTTTGAAGATCACCGTACTTTCTATTCTGCAGTCTATTCACTTCAGGTACAGATTGCTAGCTGTGTGTCCATGGGCACAGCTATGCTGAAGAACTGAATTTAGAGGATCTTTTGGCTAGGTGCGCTCCTTTTTTCTCTGGAGCTGACCTTCCTCTCTTCTGCATTTCATTCGCTGGGTTCTGCCTGCTGGCAGGGCAAGACTGTGTGGGCTGTTCTGCCACCAGTGTTTATCCCAGGGAAGAAAGCTGTACCAAACCCTGTAAATTTGCATTTATATTTCCATACCCCAGAAATGTAATGAGTAGATTTTGTTTTAAGATCTCTGTATTTTTTGAGTAAAACTTCTTTATTTTTTTTCTTATACCATTTTCAGTCTGGTTTTCTTTGTGTCATATGTGGAGAAGGCAATGTAGGGTTCTAGATCAGCTTAATAGTGTAATCTGCTGATGAAACCTCACAAAAACAAATATGAGTCACAGTAGTTGCTTTTTAATAAGTATACAACCTGTTGTCCACATAGATGGATAACTTAGATTAATTATTTTGATCTGTTTGTATATTTTTGAGAATGGTGTTGTGTATGTAAGTATATGCAAAATATTATGTTTGTATCTAATAGACTAGAGCTGACTCCATAAGAACTTGTTTTAGCATTTGCAAATAGTTTAACCTGGATCTAGCACTCCCTGTAATAGCTCTGCCAGAATGATTTTCTGTTTTGTCTGGCTACTCTGAATTACTGTACAGGGACCAGAAATAAAGACATTCTCTGGCCTGATCTATGCAGGAGATCAGACTGAATACCACATGTCCGCTCTGGCTTTTTAAATCTTCAAGCTCATTGTCTGGCTGTGCTTCTTGCAATTAGACCTAGAATGTATCTGTTCCTGCAACAGCCAAAGCCTACTAATGGCTCAGCCAGAAAAGTGGCTTGGAAGAATGTTCTTACTATAAAATGCAGTGCCTGTTATAGGTGTTTATAAATGCATATGAGCAGTTGGGAAAGCTATTTAACCATATAATAACTATGAAAAGTATGTCTTTGATTTTTTTTAAACTTTTTTTTTTTCAATTTAGAAACATTTTCCTTTGCTTCTTTTCCCAACCTAAACACCCATTCAGCCTCCCTTGTGTTGACCATAGTGATCATGTGCCTCTGTGGGGAGACTCATAACCCCATTCATCAACTGAAGTTAACACTATAACCCCAGCTGTATTCCTAAAAACACACACACACCCCTCACCCAAATAAAATTTCTGCTCCTAACTAGTGCCACCGTAAGGAGACATGATGGAAATTACAGAATCATAGAATCATAGAATGTTTTGGGTTGGAAGGGACCCCTAGAGGTCAGCTAGTCCAACCCCCTGCAGTGAGCAGGGACACCGCTAACTAGATCAGGTTGCTCAGAGCCCGGTCCAACCTGGCCTTGAATGCTTCCAGGTATGGGGCCTCCACTACCTCTCTGGGCAACCTGTTCCAGTGTTTCACCACCCTCATTGTAAAGAATTTCTTCCTTATATCCAGTCTAAACCAAGCCTGGTTAGTTTAAAATCATTACCCCTTCTCCTGTCACAGCTGGCCCTACTAAAAAGATTGTCCCCATCTTTCCTATAGGCCCCCTTTAGGTATTGAAAGGCCGCAATCAGGTCTCCCCACAGCCTTCTCTTCTCCAGGCTGAACAAGCCCAACTCCCTCAGCCTGTCCTCATAGGAGAGGTGCTCCAGCCCTCGGATCATTTTTGTGGCCCCCCTCTGGACCTGCTCCAACAGTTCCATGTCCTTCTTGTGCTGAGGGCTCCAGAGCTGGACACAGTACTCTAGGTGAGGCCTCACCAGAGCTGAGTAGAGGGGCAGAATCCCCTCCCTCGACCTGCT
>NW_009258484.1:4027121-4029462 GCF_000687185.1 Egretta garzetta | reverse complement strand
GCGCCTTGGCCTTCCTGACCCCATTCCTACAAAACCAGACCGCGTCCCTATACTCTTCCCAGGATGCCTGTCCCTGCTTCCACTGCCTGTGCAGTTCCCTCTTCCTCCTTATTTTGACCAGCATCTCTTGTCTCAACCATGCCGGGCTCTTCCCTTCTTTGCCCGATTTCTTACACCTAGGGATCGAGAGCTCTTGCGCTCTGTGGATCACATCTTTAAAGATCTGCCAGCTCTGTTCTGTTCCCCTGTCCCTGAGGAAAGGGAGAGGTTGGAAGAACTTCACAGCTTTTCCAGCAGTAGCATGATCTTAGATTAGCATAAGTCAAACATAAAAACACACCCTGTGTCAAATCTGTCATATTATCGGAAGAAGAAGTATCCTTATATTCTTGGAGAAATTTACCATTTTATAAAGGATTCTGTCTGTGCTGATGCTATGGTTTTAGTTCACTGAATTAGTCAGTAGCTGGAGATGACCTCCCTTGATCTGTGGAAGAGTTCAGGCAAGGTTCGTGTGTTAGTGCCCGGTGTGAGTCGGGAGGATACGGTGTCACTGAGCACCAGTACCCAACCCAGTATAAGCTCAAGTTCCACATCCAGAACCGCAGCCCTGTGCTGCTTGCAGCTCCACTGCAAGATTTCAAAGCAGGTGAATCTCAGTTGTTTTTTTATTATGAACACCATTGTCTTTTGAATTAGGTTGTTATAAAAGTTAACTGGGGTTTCTCCAAATCTAAGCATCATATTCAAATACTTGAATAAAAGTATTCTATGTCAGTGGATTGTTTTCAGTTACATGTCCTTTATTGTAGATTTCATTTCATGGCTGAGAAGCCAATCCAGAGATGAAAAAGAAAGAACCTGTTTTCCTCTTCTGATCTAGTGAAAGAAAAAACATAGGAGAGGATGAGATCTACTTTTTTTTAAGAACTTCTAAAAAAATGAGTTTAGATTTTCAAAGCCTTTAATGATGCAGTGGACAAACAAGTACTAGGAGTTTGACACTTAACCAGATTAGGCACTTAATAATCTACAAATCAACTGTTAGATGTTTCAGGAGCTAAATACCTTTGAAAGTCTAGCCTGTGGTGACTCAAAATCATTAATCATTTTAAGTGTAGTTGAAGTAACTGTAATTACTACTGTTTTTACTAGGAAATCATTCAATTTAAAATGTGACTTACCTTTTTGTGCTTTGTTCCTTGGGTACTAAGCCCAAAATAGGTTTTTTTTCTTTTAGTTAATAAAAAGCAGATTGTAAAGTTTGTTTTGTACATTTTTTCACTACAGTGCAATTTCCATTCAAGTGTAGCATGAGAGAAACCTTGAGTAACGTTACCCTCAGACAGGAAGAAGGTCATTTGCCTTTTTCAAACATAAGCAGGGAGCTGTGCTAGACCTCGTAGCTCTCAGAACACCAAGATGTTTTTTAGGTTAGCAGGAAGGGACAGACTCTGAAGGTTATAAAAGACCCAATTACAAAGACTGCACGTATATTTAACTTTGCCTCTGTGAGGACACTGGTGCTTCTATAGAGAAGCAGCAACTCAGAGGATGCTGGAGCTCTAATAAACTATTGCCTGTGCCCAGATGGAGGAGTTGCTGTTGCAAAACCTTCACCACAGCAAGGGAGGGCCCTTGCACAAGTGCTTATCAGTTAAAAAGCACGATGTTGAGAGGTGAAAAAAAAAAAACAGCGAAGAAAAACTCTGTCTCTGAAATTGAGATCTTTCCTGCCACAGGTTTCTTCAAAAGGTGAAACAATGCGTTTTAATTACAAAAAAAAAACCCAAAATTGAGATCTTTCCTGCCACAGGTTTCTTCAAAGGGTGAAACAATGCATCCTTATGGATAACGTTTTAATTACAAAAAAAAAAAAACCAACTTTGCTTCCCTATACTTTAAAAAAATATAGAAAAGATTTTGCGAGTCAGAACAAGTGTTCTTGTGTAAGACCAATGAGGGTTTTTTTTCTTAACCAAAGTGTTACCTCCCATCTGTCCAGCATCTACACACACCATTGTGCAAGTAAGAGTATTTCATAGTAAACCCCATATGCTGTGTCTCACCAGTGCTCACCTGGGAGGGTTATATGGAAAGGGATTGTGAAACAACAGAAAACAAGACACTTTCCCTTCAACAACTGATTAGGATTGAGATGGCTTACTGGCATCAGTTCTTCAAAGAACGGAGAGAATAATTGTGAGTAGTAACAGAAGACTGCTAAGCTGTAACCGAATGGTCATCTGCACGTAATGAGGAGGAATGTGAGGGAAGAATCATAGAATCATAGAATCACAGAATCACTTTGGTTGGAAAAGACCTTTGAGATCATCGAGTC